>NC_056733.1:1730767360-1730797122 GCF_019279795.1 Protopterus annectens
TACAGACATGCACACATACACCCTTGCCCAAACTCAATGGGTAACCCATGCCTATTGACCCATTTGTACAACACTGTTGTGCTGGTACTGTAAGGCTCATATAGTCATTAAGTAGAGGAGCATAACAGGGTAGATGTAATGTCTGATACAGTAGCAGCCACATCTTACTATGGCAATGGGTGTTATGGTAGTTGTGAAGGCCCTCATGGTATTCCCAACTACAGGTATACTAACACACAGACACTGTTATCCTCAGTAATGCGCACATACACATGTGTCAGTACTGGGGTGCATTGCTGCAGGTGGTCATAGGTGTGTACCTGGTTATTCATGAAAAGATGGGTAGTGTAGGGGATGTGTGTACAGTAGTATCATGCCACCTGCTTGTGTCAGCAGGCAATCTATTGATAGACACCACTGTGGTGAACTTCAGGTTGAGAGTGACATGCATCAGCCAACCCTCTGGGTGCCTCCTGCAAATGGCCACTAAGGTGATCCAGTTGACATGTATGCAACATGTATTACAACACATGGTTAATGTCTATGATGGAGACCTGTACCCAAGCATGTTCTGTTGAATGTGGTAGTACCCATGGCATATGGTGTGTACAGGGTGTTGTCTCCTATATGTGCCAGTTATAACACAGCTGGGCAGACATGTCAGTGTCAGTCAAGCATAGGTTGCCTGCATGTATCCAAGCTGGATACCTGCCATCTGCACATCTGTAAAGGGACTGACAGACATCAGCTTGGCAAGTAGCTATGCAGTAGGATGAATGTGCCAACAGATAGACGTCTGACAACAATATGTATGCCATTAGTACATTTTGGAAGCCCTCACTGACATGAGCTGTACAGACGGTAGTCTACAGTTGCCACCATGTCAGATCATTATCCGGTAGGGGATATATACTGTGACTCAGCTCACAGACCAGGAACACGACAGTGAGGCCTCAGAGTCTAGCTATGCCTGCAGTTGCGCTTGTTGTCAGTACTACATTTAGCACACTACTCTTGCCTGGGAAAGCACTGTCAACAGCAGTACCGCCATGATACACTACATGCTAGTGTGACAGCACGTAACCTGGGATACTACCCTTGTATGAAATACATTGACATGGATAATAGTGCTGTACAGGTCTTATATACTTCTGTGTCCGAGACATGAAACTCACACCCCTTGCTACTGTAATGACAAGCACATAGATGCATGCATTGTACATGGCATTACATATACTTATTACAGATGTCATTACCCTGCTATGTTATCAAACTGGGATGTGAGCACTGGTTACCAGGGCTGAGCCATGCTTAGCAGGTATCAGCATTGCTGCAATAAGTTCATAGGTTCATAGGTAGGTACTAGGTTATTGGCCCTAGGGCCTATATAAGCCTAGCCAAAAGGTACCCTGGCTTTCACCACCCAAGAAAATTATTTTCCTGTGCCACTGTCGAGCAGAGCCACAGAAGTGATCCCTGGGTGAATTTCTTATCCCCCATCCAATCATCAAGATTTTTCTTGAAGAGTACTAATGAGCAGCTTTGTTTGGTATATATAGGTAGTTTGTTCCAGAGTATGGGAAGTCTCTGAGACAGGAATCGATCCCAACAGCATGTTCTGTTTATTGTGGTGACAAGGTTTAGGTCCCTAGAGCGTGTAGCTCCGAGGGATTGGGATTTCTTTAAATGGAGCATGTCCAAAAGCTTTGGGTCTCACATAGCTTTGTGTATTCTGAAAGAGACGCCTCTGAGTAGGCGATATGCGATGGAGTAAAGCTGCAGTTTTTTTAGATGGTCTGCGTAGGGCATCTGATTGAGGCCGGTAATCCTCTTTGTGAGGTATTTTGGCAGCCTTTCCAGTTGTTGTAGAGGTCTTGTGAGGTACTTACCAAAAGGGGCATTGTACTGGTCTAATGAGTGATGAGTAGAGGGGAACAATGACCTCTTTTTTCCTGGATGAGAAACCTTTTGTGATGAGGTGTGCAACATAGAAGGATTTCCTGACTACTGTGGCAATGTGATTATCAAAGGAGAGACTACTCTCCACCTGTGTTCCAAGGTATCTTATCATACTTTCAGTGTTAAGTAGACTACCACCTATGTGGTAGTTCATGGGTATAGTTTTACCAAAGGGATGACAATGCACTTTTGGCATTGAGTTGAGGCTATGGCTTTGACGCAGGCATCTGCCTCAGTGAGGCCCTTTTGTAAGATGTCCAGATCTTTTGGAGTTTTGATTATGGCTCCTGGTTTGCAGTCATCTGTGAACTTCATTAGCCAAAGACCTTCTGTGTAAGCCTGTACTTCAGAAAAGTAGATACCAAACAGGAGAGGACCCAGGACTGAACCCTGTGGTACTCCACTTGTCAATGGTCTGAAGTTGGATTTGGAGTATGCTACTTTCACAGTGTGGGTTCTGTCATTGAGCCAGTAGGCAACCCATCTTGTGACATAGGGATTTATACCTAGTTTAGTGAGTTTATCTATAATTCCAGAGTGGGGATGGTTTCGAAAGCCTTGGCAAGTTCTAGTTAGGCTAGATAAGCAGATTTGAGCACTGGTAAGTGAAGCCTAGATGGTGTAAGCTCTCGTACATTTAAAGGTAGCTTAGCACCACTTAGCTTTATGCAAACCCGCACAAACACACTTAAAGCTGCTCAAAACTGCCTTAACCACTCTGAATATGACAGCATGTGTTCTGCCTAGCAATAAAATACACAGCCCTTGCAGGTCTTGAACCCAGCATCCTGTACACTATAGTCACAAGAGTTAACCACTATGCCATGACAGCTCTGAAGACAACTGTTGTTTTTCCAATATATCTGTCACTACACATATTGAATTGTATTGAACAATTGCTTTGACTTCCACAATTGTTTACTACTTGTTATTGATATCACTGTTGCATCACATATGTTATTATATCTATATATACACATAGATACATACGGTGAGATACATCTAGGAAGGGATACACAACAGTGATGTTTACACATGACAGGAATATGGATATATACATATGTAGATATATGTCTACATGTATATACACATATATATCCATACATATGTATGTCTACACATCTGTATAGTGCATCATATATATGGCCATTTGTAGATCTGTGTGTGTGTGTGTGAGTGTGTAGATATATATATATATATATATATATATATATATATATATATATATATATACCGAGAGAGAGAGAGAGATGTATGCACATCATATGTGTACAAATATACCTATTTATGTTCATATATATGTAGATATCTATAACAATATGTGCTACATATCTAATCAATATACCTATTTATGTCAATATATATGTAGATATCCAATACTATATGTGTGTGTGTGTGTGTGTGTGTGTGTGTGTGTATATATATATATATATATATATATATATATATATATATATATATATATATACATATGTATGTAGATATGTATATGTGTATATATCAATATAGATATAGATATATATATATATATATATATGTGTATGTACATATAGATATATATATATATATACATATATATATATATATATATATATATATATATATATATATATACATACATATATATATATATATATATATATATATATATATACACACACACACACACATATCTGTTTACCATATGTCCAGAACATGGAGTGGAGTCCTACCTCAGCACTAATAGTCCCAACCTCTTAGTGCAAGGGGATGTCATGTATGCATTGCAGGTATATATGTAGACTGTTGCTACTTTAACAGGGGTTGTCTTAACAGACATGTTGTGTGTAGGAGGTCACATCTGCTTTAGACATGTGAGCCATTGGCTACTCACAGTCATCCTAAGGACATCATAGTACAGTACCACTGCTAGCACAGTAATCATCCTGTGGACTTCAGCAGAGATATGACCACTACATGTGGACAGTTGAGCACTTTATGGTCAGTCCACAGGTGTATACAAATCCCCTTCATGTGAGACATGTGGAACACGCCTCACAATGTGGATGGTTATAGCCATGTACATGGGTATATCACGTAAATACTGGACTACATATGCCCACACAGTTTATCCATTCACACATGCCAGACTGTTCTGACACATAATACCTGGTAGTGCAGAGGTCACATGGCCACATGCTACCCAGTAGTTAGTGTCATACATCTGTAAACACTCCCACTGCTTTGTCAGAAATACACAACAGTTATGGTGGCCTGGCAGCAGTATGTCTTGCAAATGACTGGACATAGCATACTATGTAATTACACTAGGCTGCTAGGCATGTCACAAAGCACTGTGAAAACTACAGGCAGACTGCCACAACACTGCACTACATTTTGTATGAAATAATGCACATGTACCTGCAAATATAGCAGGCTCTACACACATGTCACAACATAGAGTAACAGACACCTGCGAGAAAGTGCATACCCACAACCAGTGTGAACACAGCCACATATGATATGCAAGCTTAATATGACACTAAATGGACTGTCTAATAAACACCATTCACATATGTGCCACTCACACACTAACCCTACATACACTGGGTCATGACACTGTGTGGTCCGATACCTGTCTGTGGTATGGGACACGTGTGTGTCTGACCCTACAAACATGTGAGCCAATAGGGTACCATACACTGAAGCAGCATATAACATCAGATAGAAGAGGACCAAGGACAATGGCATCTTCTGCAGTCTGTGCAAAGCCCAAGGTATGTATGTGCATTACACATACTGTCGACAATCACCATAAGTACACAGAACCCAGTACTGTACACACAACCACAGAATGCCCAGGTTATGTCCTCAGAAATAGCCCCTACTATACATAACATGTCTAGCAGTCTGATATCAGACTGGCTTGTTATCAGGTATGATTTCAATAAATAATGGTGTACAGAACATATGCACCTCTTACTGCATGACATATGTACAAAGGTTGACAGACTTGTGGCTGGAGCTACAAACACTGGGCCAATATTGGCATGTTGCTGTGATAACCTCATACATTTACTTTCGTACCAGGATTTGTTGTGACATATGTCCTATGAGGGAAATGAAGTCAGCAACTCTCATGGCTGTCACAATGTACTGACTGCAAACCTCACACTATACTTCTGCAGTTCTCAGATAGGTGTTCTGTGAGAAACACAAGAAACAAAAGGCTCCACATACTGCCCAGTCTGCAGATAATCCTACAGATGGGAGTTTTCTCAAACACATAACACTGTCATGACAGGTATTAAATCATGTAGAACAGCTATATCCACACACAGCCTATTAAACCAGCATTACAACAAATGCAGTAGAGCAACACTTACATTCTGTAGCCTTGTCTGGCACAAACCCCTCCTGTATGTTGGCCTGTTTCCACAGTGTATGTTGTTAGAGGTAAATCCCAATACCATCTGTGATGCTGCTTGCCAAACACCAAATTGAGGTCCTGCTCAAAGTGAATGAAAAGGCTCAACACCGCCATGATGTTCCAAGATATTGGAGTGTGTTTCCGTGTAATTGGCTATGGGAATGTTACCACAGCTGTTCCACGTGCAATCACCTAGAGGGGGACTGCAATTCATGCAGAGGCCATTGGCTGATCATGAACATCACTTACAAACACAAGCTGTTGCCTAAGCAAAGCAGGTGTACTTCTCCACATCCACCAGAGAGGGAGGGAGAGAGACAGAGACAAAGTAAGGCAGTGAGGGGTGGGAGAGTAAAACCTAACCATGTTTGTGTCACACACCTACCAGTATGGGGTTTCAAACCCCTGACTGACTATGTATTGTTATCACATGTTTATGCAGTTATTGCATGCATCACATAGTTTACATGTTAGGGAGCTGTCCAAAGGTATATCTGATGGTGATTGACATCTGCAACAGTGATATAGTAGCGATAAGGTAGGTGTAGTACACATGCCTGCCCACATGAACAGGTGTCAATGTCAACACAGCCACACTCTCTCCTGGACTCACACACATTGACACAGTTGGCATGGTCAGGAATAGACTTTCTAATTAGCTAGGTTGCCACAATACAGTAATGCACACACAGGGGTTATCCAGATGATATATGGGCAAAGGGTATGTGAAGGTGGCTGACATCAGACAGCATGCTTCAGTAGGCCAATAGGAGTTGTAGTGGATGTGAAGGTGGTCCAAAGCATCATACTCTACACACACAGACACAGGGTGCCAGTACTGACATGCATGAGTGCATTGCTTGGCATGTGTGTAGTGGTTGACTGTGCCAGAAGGCTATACAAGGCTAGGTGAAGGGTATACCTTGGCATCTGGCCACATGACAATTGTCTGCAGTGTGGCTCAGGGGTGTAGTGTCTGGATTGGACCACACAGGTGGGTATTGTATTCATCATTCAATCACCTTGGTTACTATTGTGTGTTGTCATTGTTGTGCAATGCTTGCCATGTATGGGTTCTATTTTCCATGACATGGATGGTGTCTGGGATGTACACACATCCCACATGCATGTTCAGTGATATGTGGAACTGTACCTGAGGTGTCTGGCCCATGTTGTGTATACAAATCATCATCAAATGTGCCAGTCCTGGTCTCATGTGGCGGGAACTGGTAATGGACACCAGGTTGACCCTGCAACTACATTGATAGCATGATACAGGTATTCCCTGGTGTCAGTGGCATCTGTCCATACAGGGCAATTGTTTAAGGCATGGTATGTCCTTTGTGGGTCACATTTGATAACACCGCAGTTGATGCAGGCATCCAGTGGGGAACATAGTGAAGGCACACTGTCTGCAATTATGTGCCTATAGAAGTGATGGGACAAGGCGCCATGTCCTCTATAGTCCACTGCAATCACACCATGGTTACTATCTGTGGGCAATATGCAGGGGACTAATAACAAAGCGGTTGTTGCCTAGGCAGGTGTGTTTGTGTATGAGACATGGGTTGAAAGTTTTCTCTGGATAATACAAGGGTTGCTTACTTTGTTTTGCAGGTCTTGATGTCACATGTAGGGGTATTTATTGGCACCCCAGCCTCTCTGCTATTTGACATCTGTTATCCTTGTAAGGTGGAAATTGTGACATATAATAGGCCCGACATATAAGATATTTGCAAAAGCCACTCCAAAATTAGTCCAGTTGTCAATTGTTACACACTCACAGCCACCTCAACACAGGATACGAATGACAAACACAGACAGACACACACGCACAGTTGCCCTGTCTAGCATTAGAATTCCTACCTAACTAGTTTATTACACTACACAGTTATAGGATGCACCACAGAGATGACTGGATTACTCTTTCCCCAAAGGTGTATTTCAATGTGAAAGACATCAGCAGGCTTACCAAAGAAGGGCAATGGAGGTTGTATTGACTGTGAATGGCCTCAAAAGCATTGCTCCCTACAGAGACAAACAAACATCCACACTTGCCATTGGTGGGAGTAGAGCCCCCAACAAACTACTATAGGACACACAATGGAGATTATTGGACTACTCCTTCCTCAAAGGTGTATTTCACTGGGAATGACATCAGCAGGCTTGCCAAAAAAGGGCAATGGAGATTATATTGACTGTGAATGGCCTCCAGACAAACAAACATCTACACTTGCCATGTCGGGGAATAGAACCCCTATCAATCTGCTATATCACACTACAGCATTACTCTGTTATAGGATGCACCACAGAGATTACTGGACTACTTTTTCCCCAAAAGTGTATTTCAAAATGTATGGCATCAGTAGGCTTGCCAAAGAAGGGCAATGGAGGTTGTATTGACTGTGAATGGCCTCAAAAGCATTGCTCCCTACTCAGACAAACAAAAACACAATCATCCACACTTGCCATGTCTGTGAATAGAACTCCTACCTAACTAGTTTATCACACTACAGCATTATACAGTTATAAGACATGCCACAGTGATTACTGGGCTACTCCTTCCCTACAGGTGTATTTCAAAATGAATGAAATCAGCAGACTTGCCAAAGTAGGGCATTTGAATTGTAGTGAGTGTGACTAGCCTAAAAAAGCATTGTGCCCCACACAAACACACAGTTGCCATGTCTGAGATTAGAACTCCTACTTAATTAGCTTATCACACTACAGCATTACGTCATTATTGGACACGCCACACAGATTATCAGGTTACCCTTCCCAAAGGTGTATTTCAAAGTGAATGACATCAGCAAGCTTGCCAAAGTAGGGCATTTGAATTGTAGTGAGTGTGACTAGTCAAAGAAGGCATTGACCCACAGTTGCCACATCTGGGATTAGAACTCCTATCTAACTAGTTTATCACAGTACAGCATTATGCAGTTATAAAACATGCCACAGAGATTACTGGGCTATTCTTTCCCCAAAGGTGTATCTCACAGTGACTGGCATCAGCAGGCTTTCCATAGTAGGGCTATGAGGAGGGCAGTGTGTGTGCATGGGCCATAACCCATTCATCTAGAGGTAGGCACACCACACTCAGGCACACACAAGTTTATATTCCACAGGTATGTGTATACAACTGCTAGATGACTACTGCCTTGTACAGTCATGTTTCACAGTTAGCACTAGCACAACAGGTCTATAATGCTAAGGGATTCCAGAGGCTGATTTCTATGGTGAGTGACATTTACACATCATGTGGTTGCAGCCAATTGGCTGTGTGTTGGGTGGGACATGCCTCATGATGGAAGGCTCTTTGTTACTGTCACTCTTTTCCACACATCTATGTATATATAACAAGAAAGGCAAACTCTTCAGCAAAAGGACTTCTCACCAAAAAAACAGAAAAATGAATGTAGAGTAGTAAGAAGGCCAACCATGAAGTGCAAAATCTCCTTTAACATAAAAAATCCAAATGGTAGACACGATGTAAAACGTATTCCAGTTTATTGAGTAAAAATGAGTGCTTTCGCGTAGTTCTAAGCTACGCTTCTTCAGATAACATTCTTACAAATATAATTTCACTTATATACCAAAAAAGGCGGGAAATCAATTAATTGATTACTTAATCACACAATTAACTGATAGTATCTTAACCCATTCACTACTATGCTTGCATAACACGAATATAGCTGGTTAAACTCAGTTGCAAATGTCAGTTAACATTTAGGTATCAAACACTGAATAGAAAACCAGCTCAAATTATCAAAACATAAGCATTATATTTCTAGATCACTAACCAAATGATCAGAACATATTGCTATCTCATTATTATAAAAAGTTTCATCACTAATCAATTGGTTTATATAGTGACATAACGTATAAAATGCTCTGTATCTCATATTGTTAAAGTCATATAAATACTTATCGTATGACTGAAATATTGATTATAGATACAACGAGTTGTTTGCCATATTTATATAGCATGGCTAATTTAATATATATATATATATATATATATATATTTGATATATCACTATCATATAACATTTGATAAATTCAATAAAATATCATAAAAATATCTAAAAATATATATATATATTTTTTACTTGTGTACATATGAAGATTGGTGTGTTCACATATCATATATATTATGCACATCAATTTAAACATAAAATCATGCACATACAAATGCGCATGAAGCATAAAAATATGTATATATATTTTACATATCACTCTTCAACACAAACCTTATAGCAACATGTAAAATTATACTAAAGGAAGCTAAAATAGCCCCACTAAAACACAAGCATAAATCAAATCAAACATCCACTGCCGGCTCAACATGCAGATATGTCTCATGCAACATAATCAGACCAGAGAATATATGTGCTGGTCCACCTGATGAACAAGAGTATTTCAAATATGCATAGTGTGTATAATATAATATATATATTATATGTAAACTAAATCCAGATTTTTGTAGCATAAAACAAATGAATCAACTAACCATGTTATGGACTAAATAAAAAAAATATATATCAATTTTAAATAACCTAATAGATATTGCCATATGATGGTACAAGAATATATAAATATCCAGCAAAAATAAACAATTATATGTAATAAATTAAAAATGTGAACTATACATGAAAGGTTTTAAACCAAATAAATAAATAAATAGATAAATACATATATCATATCATTTCATTTTCTCCCCACTAATGCTGGTTTAATCGAAATGTAATTATTTATACCATGGGGTAAATGTGCTGCTAACTTCGTAATCCAATGTAATTCAACAAGAGCTAATTGATTGTCTGCATCACCCCCTCGTTTATTATGTTGAACCAATTGTATAACTCTAAAGTTAAAACTATGGGCCGGATTCAGGAAGGCTTACACGGAGTTCAAGAGTAGTGTAAGCCTCCGTGTAAGCCTCCCGATTCAGGAACATCCCAAATCTCCGTGTAAGAGACAGCTAACACGTCTCTTACACGGACTGGGCGTGGAAATGCTCAATACCTCATTTGCAGCTGAAAGATATGCAAATGAGGTATCTGAGCGATCCACGAAGCAGAAACCAGTCCGTGTAACGGACGTGTTAGTTGCAGAAATGTACTCAGCTGACAACTGAGTACATTTCTGCAAATTAAAAATGGAGCTATGTCAGCTCCAAATAAAGTGCATTTGTTTTATTAAGCATGCCAATGGCCAAATATGTGGCCATTGGCATGAAAAAGTGTTGCAAAATATGTAATATAACTTTTTTTTTTTTCACGGGGTTTTGAGGTTTAACTGCAGCGCACACCCGCGCAAACGGGGTGCGCTACCTAAAACTAAAAACCGAAGCTTATAAGCCCACAATTGTGGGATTTATGTATTACATGTAATGTCAATGGAGGGACTTGCAGACCAAAAACAATATGGCCTCCGTTTAGTGGTTGTCAAGGGGGGGAAGCTCCGTGTAAGACATGTAACTAGTCATTACTAGGCAATCCTATGTAAATGAGGGTTACAATACTGAATCAAGTAGATATAAGGATCCAAAAGGAGTAAATGCTCTTGATATGCAATAAATGTAAATAACGATAAAAACAACAAGATATATCAAGAGCAATGCAATGAAGGGCATAAATAGCAACGTGAAGGCAAACTTAGATATCCACAAACACGATACTCCAAAATGATGTAAAAACAAATTTAATTGAGTGCACAGAGGTTAAGCTTTTCGGTTAGCTTCATCAGACCAAGACACAATGTTAAAATTCAATTTAAATAGCCTGAAAGGCGGGAAACTTCATTTAAAATTTAAAGCAACATAACATCAACAATAAAATAGCTGCTAACTAGCTGGTATTATTAACAGTCACTTTGTGCTAAAACGCACACAAAGATCTGTACACATAAACTTAAAAACATATAAGGCAAGACATGACAGTGCCAAAACACATCATAATTCAGTGCATATATAAATATATATACAATCTAATACAGATAGTGTGCAAGAAAAAGTTTTTTGCATACAAAAAAATTTTTTTGTATATGCAGAAAAAATATATGTATAAGCATATCACTGATAACCCTAAAATATACCTAAAATATACCAACTATACATGAAAACATATATAGCAATACTACTACTGCATGCCAAATCTATAACACTAATGATATATCAAAAATATGTGTAAACATGTCAATAAGGCAAATACCACAATCCCTCAACTTCTGATTTTCAAACGCCTCATCTTTAAATAAGGTTTAATTGGAACCTTTCCATTCAAACCTGGAGGCATATCTGACCTCAATCGAATGATCCAATCACTTTCCCTCGATTCGGTCAGATTAAATACATCGCCACCTCTATTAGATTCATGCATTAATTCCAAGATTCTAAACCTGAAAGAATGGTCACTGCTATAATCTATAACATGTTTCGCTAGGGCGTTGTGAATTGTACCTTTCCTCATATGGTATATGTGCTCCCGCATCCTATCCCTGAGGCACCTATTGGTCTTGCCTATATAGAATGCGGGGCACAATGTACACGTAGCTAGGTACACAACGTTGGTGGACATACAATCACCACCTGCCCACATTCTAAAAACACCCAGACCGTTAGGATGAGTGAAGATGGGATCAGAATCTATATTGGAACAAAAATTGCAGTGTTTACATGGTTTAGTTAATCGAACATCATCCTTCGAGCCCATATAGGGTGCCTTTGGATAACACAGTAATTTCCTAAGATTCATCTTGTTCTTATAGATGAATCTGGGTCTATCACCCACTATTTCTCTGACTGCTGGGTCTACTGATAAAATGTGCCAATGTGAATTGATAACATCTTTCACAACCCCAACGTCGCAAGTATGGCCACGCACTATGTTCTTATTCTCAGAACATTCTACTGTAAATCTCAAAAATTCAGTACTGCTATTAAGCTCTCTCATGAAATCAGCCAATTCATCCATGGTACCTGCCCATAACATAAACAGATCGTCAACAAAACGTCTGTAAAATGGGACAAATCTGTTGTAAAACATACTTCGGAACATAAACCTAGTTTTTGGACCATTTGTTTTTGCAGAGGGATGGCGTGGCTATGGGCACTTCATGTGCCAATAGCTACGCCAACCTAGTAATGGCTGAGTGGGAAACTAGGTTTATGTTATGTTGAGATTTACAGTAGAATGTTCTGAGAATAAGTTATCTTTTTTGGATATATATGTAGAAAAACTAGATGGGGGTTTGATCAACACAGGACTTTACAGGAAGCCCTGTCATAGAAATGCAATTTTACACCGGCACAGCATGCATCCGGGATACGTTTATAAGAACATAGTGCGTGGCCAAGCCATGCTTGTTTCCAGATATAATCCTATAGCAACATATTATGAAGATGAAGTTATTGATTTGACTCGGAGGTTTAGGGAACGTGGATACACAGAACGTGACCTGACTGTTGGTTTCAGAGAAATGGATAATTTAAGGAGAGATAGGGCGGCCCCATATTTCTCTCACAAGCAGGTTGTGGTACCTGAAGCAACATCAGATATAGGAACTAATATAGTCTCCAATGGAGTTATGTGTCCTATTTTTTATACTTGCGACATTGGGGTTGTGAAAGATGTTATCAATTCACATTGGCACATTTTATCAGTAGACCCAGCAGTCAGAGAAATAGTGGGTGATAGACCCAGATTCATCTATAAGAACAAGATGAATCTTAGGAAATTACTGTGTTATCCAAAGGCACCCTATATGGGCTCGAAGGATGGTGTTCGATTAACTAAACCATGTAAACACTGCAATTTTTGTTCCTATATAGATTCTGATCCCATCTTCACTCATCCTAACGGTCTGGGTGTTTTTAGAATGCGGGCAGGTGGTGATTGTATGTCCACCAACGTTGTGTACCTAGCTACGTGTACATTGTGCCCCGCATTCTATATAGGCAAGACCAATAGGTGCCTCAGGGATAGGATGCGGGAACACATATACCATATGAGGAAAGGTACAATTCACAACGCCCTAGCGAAACATGTTATAGATTATAGCAGTGACCATTCTTTCAGGTTTAGAATCTTGGAATTAATGCATGAATCTAATAGAGGTGGCGATGTATTTAATCTGACCGAATCGAGGGAAAGTGATTGGATCATTCGATTGAGGTCAGATATGCCTCCAGGTTTGAATGGAAAGGTTCCAATTAAACCTTATTTAAAGATGAGGCGTTTGAAAATCAGAAGTTGAGGGATTGTGGTATTTGCCTTATTGACATGTTTACACATATTTTTGATATATCATTAGTGTTATAGATTTGGCATGCAGTAGTAGTATTGCTATATATGTTTTCATGTATAGTTGGTATATTTTAGGTATATTTTAGGGTTATCAGTGATATGCATATACACATATTTTTTCTGCATATACAAAAAAATTTTTTTGTATGCAAAAAACTTTTTCTTGCACACTATCTGTATTAGATTGTATATATATTTATTTATGCACTGAATTATGATGTGTTTTGGCACTGTCATGTCTTGCCTTATATGTTTTTAAGTTTATGTGTACAGATCTTTGTGTGCGTTTTAGCACGAAGTGACTGTTAATAATACCAGCTAGTTAGCAGCTGTTTTATTGTTGATGTTATGTTGCTTTAAATTTTAAATGAAGTTTCCCGCCTTTCAGGCTATTTAAATTGAATTTTAACATTGTGTCTTGGTCTGATGAAGCTAACCGCGAAAGCGCTAACCTCTGTGCACTCAATTAAATTTGTTTTTACATCATTTTGGAGTATCGTGTTTGTGGATATCTAAGTTTGCCTTCACGTTGCTATTTATGCCCTTCATTGCGTTGCTCTTGATATATCTTGTTGTTTTTATCGTTATTTACAATACTGAATCACACTGCCACATAGGTAATGAGCACTTTCTGAGTAGTGTACGAGTTAGAGAAGGGGGAGGAACAGAGTAAGAGGTAGGTGACATCACGGGGGGGAAAGATAGATACAAATGTACCAGATTGGAGGGCAATGTAAGATGAAAGATGACAGCCAGACTTGAGGGAGGGAGGTTTGTCCCAACAGAACACTAGGAAAGTCAAGAAATGGAAGGTTTACGCTATCCCTACACTCAAAGTTTCTTGATATACGTGCATGCATGCGTGTGCGCGCGTGTAAGGCAGGTTCAACATGTGGGAGCGTGTTGCAAACCGTGTACAACGGTTTGCGCGGGCATGCACGTGTTTAAGGCAGTGTGCGCGTGTTTTAACATGAATCAGCCTAGTTCACACCGTGTAAGGACGTGTGCACGTGTGTAACACTGTGTAGGGATGTGTGCGCACATTTAAGTGACTGTGAGCATGTTTAAGCTGGTGTGCACATTGCTCCCCCTCAGGAAACAGAGAGGAAACAGGAAACAACTAAATTACACGGAAACTGCCAGAGGATACTGCTGCAGTTAATTGTTGGAAACAATTGGAAGCAGGCAATTATGCAGGCAGACTAAAAGCCCAACCCAGCACTTAAAACACTGCAAAGAGCAGTGCAGGGTGTTTCTCACAAGAGATACTGCAAGAAAGTAAGCTATCAGAATTGAAAACTGAAAAAGCTGAACTCAGAGCAGAAATGCTAGGGCTGCCATAGCTGTTATAATCAGGCAAAGGCGAATTGCTGAGGGTGGTGTCAATGCAGATGCTGACAGACAACCCAGAGTGAGGAGAAGGAGAAGAGTATACAGGCCCAGGGTCACCTACCATGGGTTACATGAGCTGGAGATAATATTGTATTGCATGTGTGGAGTGTGGGTACTGAATGCTTTTGTAGGTATCTGCATAGGCCCATGTGATGGCCTCTGCACCAATTGTAAGGCAGCATTGGCTAATTGCATACAGCCAGTCGTGTACTGATTGCATGTCTCACTGTGATTTCAGGACAGTACTATAAAAAGGTATGTGAGATAGGCATTGCCCTTTCAGATTGTAAGGGCGTGGACCATGCTGGTATGCTGTTGGAAAATGTTCTGTGAGTGTGAAGGTTAGTACATCTCTCATGCTTCATGCTGTGTTGTGAATTCAGGTTGCTGCATTTCTCCCACCTGTTCCCTGTAGTGAGTGTGTATGCATACTGACACCCACAACTATATTTATTATGTATTGCTATATATACATATGTGTACATATACATACTGTCATATATGTACATTAGCTGACAATATTGGGTACAAGCTAACAATTTTCAGGGCTGTTTCTGTTAACACACACTAGTATGGGAATCCAGTAATTGGGACAGTGAAGGTCTGTCTGACATGCTTAGGGTAGTACACATACTATATTGCCTTTATCTTCATTTCTACTATTACATATTCCACTTATTTAGCACTATATTCCTGTATGAGAGTCATGTCTTGCTGGTAGGTCATACAGACTAGTGTTACAATGGTCTTGTGGTAGGGCCTACTAGTATGCTTGTATTTTGCTTTCAAATTGAGTACAGGGTCTATGAATCAAAGTGCTGGAGGCACCTTCCAGCAGTTAAGGGGTTAGTAGGTCTCACAGGAGTCAGGCTGTGTTGCAGATTCTGGCTGCTGCATTTATCTTCACTGTCTCCTGTAGTGAGGGTGTATGGATACTGACACCTACGACTATATTTCATATGTATTACTATATATTTATATATATGTATGTGTACATTTACATACCTTCTTATGTGTACATTACCTTACATTATTATGTACAAGCGAACAATTAGTAGGGCTGTTTCTGTTAACACTGAACTAGTGTGGGAATCCAGTAATTCGGACATTAAAACTCTACCTGAAATGCATTGGGTAGTACACCTCCTATATTGCCTTTATATTGATTCCTATTATTACATGTTATATTTATTTTAGCACGATGATCTCATGTGGTAGTCATGGCTTAGTGGTAGGTCATATAGACTAATGTTACCAAGGTCCTGGGTTTGAGACTGGCAGTGGGAATTTATTTTTTTTTTCCAAACCTTCAAAATGAGTACAGGACCTGTCAATCAAAGTGCTAAAGCCACCTTTAAGCAGTTAAAAGGGTTAGTGGGTCTCAGAGGGGTCAGGCTGTGTTGCAGATTCTGGCTGCTGCGTTTATCTTCACTGTCTCCTGCTGTGAGTGTGTATGGATACTGACACCTACAACTATATTTCTATGTATTACTATATATTTATATATATGTATGTGTACATTTACATATCTTCTTATGTGTACATTACCTTACATTATTATGTACAAGCGAACAATTAGTAGGGCTGTTTCTGTTAACACTGAACTAGTGTGAGAATCCAGTAATTCGGACATTAAAACTCTACCTGAGATGTATTGGGTAGTACACCTCCTATATTGCCTTTATATTGATTCCTACTATTACATGTTATATTTATTTTAGCAATATGCTCTTGTATGGCAGTCATGGCTTAGCGGTAGGTCATACAGACTAATGTTACCAAGGTCCTGGGTTCGAGACTGGTAGTAGGAATTTATTTTTCTTTCCAGACTTTCAAAATGAGTACAGGACCTGTCAATCAAAGTGCCATAAAGGCACTTTTAAGCACTTAAAACCAGGTCTGCGCTCTTTTACGCGGAGCTCACGCATGCGCACTGGTGGTGAGCTCCGCTAACACAGGCGCACACCCGCGCTACTTTCTTTGAAAGAAAAGAAAAAGGGGTGACAGAAAAGTGGTGAAAAAGGGGTCACAAAGAGGGTAAGACAGTAGGGAAACAAGCGTGGGATTTGCAGGAGGGATGTAGGTAAGGCCCATAGATGCCCATGTCTTTAGCAGCAACAGCTGTGCATTTCCATGTATTTTGGTGAGACATTTGAAACCTTCCACCCCTGAGAGAGGTGTCAGGACAACATTAATGTTTGTTGTAGAGCCAATTGTAATTAACAGTTTCAATGTCAAGCAGACATGTGTGCGACATGGACAGCTATGTATGGGGCGTAATTTTTTTGTGGGTACAGAGTGCCCTTTTTTTTTTTTCAGGGAAGAGTGGTATGTCAGGTGAAGGAAGTCGGTATAGCTGGGGAGGTAGGTTGGGTAGGTTAACAGACAAGACAGACAAGACGCATACAGGGGCGGTGTATGACACACGTGGGGGGGTTACACAATTGACGGGGATGGAGGTTGGGATATCCGAGACGCATGAGCCCACAGATGGCAACAGTGGAACTGATATCCCCACCCATAGGCAGTTGCCACTGTTCCTTCACAGCCCAGGATGGGGCTGTGCTGGGGGCTGTGTAGGCGGGGCAATGACCGGGGCCGTTAGCTGTGCCACACGAGCCGCGAGCTGGCGTAGGGGCCCAAGAACGGAGTCTTGGATCTCCTTTCGCACCACAGACCAGACACCTTGGAGGGTGAGTGGACGAACTCCTCCGGCCACGCTTGCAGAGGGGGGACGGGCCCCATCCCCTGCAGCGCTTCCACCTGAAGGTGGCACAGGGCCACCGGAGGAGGGTCCGGCCTGGGCACTAGTGCCAGGTGCAGTCGCCAGATGAGGTGGGAGAGGTGGGTCCGCTGGGACGTGCCTTCCCAAGCATTCTAGGTTTGTGAGTAGTTATGTTAGTTTGGGTTAGTGGCATATTATTCCATTCAGATTAGTTGTAACAGCATGCATTGGTATTGCATGCATTAAACAAACACCCAGATATTAACACCATTGAACAAGGGGCATATCAATATCACATGCATTATTTGAACGGAAATACACAATCAAACAACATGCAGGGTTGATTAATGGCAACAGGCCATCAGATTTGCAGGTATGAACAGGGCACATGCACGAACAGACATGCATATATTTTTGAAACAGACAAATGTCCATGGTTAATGAAATGTTCACATACCAATATTTATTGGGTGTTGTTATACGGAATTATAGGGTTGGGTGGAGATAGAAAGTGATGACACATTCATAAGTTACACATTGATATACATTTGTAATAGGTACACAATTAAGTTGAGGCTGATGTTTCAAAATGATTTTTATTTGACTGTCATACTACACCTGTTACAAATACATCACTATCCTACTTATTTTTAATTTGATCAGATACATCATCCTGCTACACTTTGATGACAGGACAGGGGACAACTATGGCTGTTTAGTCTGTCAGATAATCATTCATTCTATCTGCAAATTGTTTACTGTTATCACCATATACAGATTTTGGCCTTGACATTCCAGATTCAGACACACTGAAATCAGTTTGGGATGTTAATTTGTACTTCACACATGCATTTAGTTCTGTGGAAACACACTGGGGCTAATATATTCAGGGTTATTACTACTTTATTTATTCATACATGACCCTTTCTGTCACTCTCACAGATCCTGCAACTTCACAGTTCAGGTTGGTACTTCTAGGCTTTGTTCACATATTAGACCTGTGGTGATTCAAACACTTTCCAACAGCCTCACTTCTGTCATGATTCAGCATTTCAACAGGGATAAATCACACATGTGACTACCTCAGATTCTGAAGCTGTACTCTGGAGACTACTGCAGGTTATACTACATTTAATTAATGGTGGGACATCTGTATTACAGCACTATTTATTTCTATAAATTATTTTTCCAGTCACACTTGCATACTGATGAACTTGTTGCAGCCATACCTGCAAACTTTCAATTCTTGCTTGCACATTAGATTACTTTTAATCAATACACTGCAGTGTTCTGATACATGCTACACTATAATATTTATTTACAAGTACTAGATGGGGTTACTAACCTGATTGGTGGTGCAGAGCGGACACCTGCAGCTGTAATACAAAGGAAGTAATATTGGACTACACATCTCCATGGTATCAGCTAGTTGAAATCCTTACATACATGAGTAAAATGTAACTTACTCAGTAGTGGGGCGTTGGGCATATCCCGGGCCTCCTGGATCCATTGGGTCAACTGGTCTTGCTTACGCCGCTTCAGGTCCGCATGGTGGTGACGGACCTGCTCACCAGTGCGTGGAATGCCAGTAGCACTGGTCAGATCACGAGCCAACTGGTCCCATGCCTCCGCCCTGTACGCTCCCCATGAGACCTGGCCCTGCATGAGTTGGGCCTCGTGATGATGGACAAGGAGCCAGACCATGTATCTGGACTCCTCAACGCCCCAACGCTGTGCTCGAAAGCAACGTCCCTCACCTACTCCACTCATTCTGACTGCAGTTCTGTTCTACAATCAGTTATGGTGTGTATTCCCGCCTATGGGGCTTATATATGCTGCTTTTCCCGCACATTTCTCTGATTGGCTGTTTTGGAATTGTATCTACTTCACTGAAAATGCTTTATCATGCTCCATTCTGTATTTTATCCCATATATATGCTATTTCTGCATTTCTAGGTATTGCTGTCATGGCTTAGTGGTTTAGTACCTTGACTCTAGTGCATGGTATTCTTGGTTCAAATCTAACCACTGATTTTTAATTTTCCTGACAGAAATGAGTTGAGGACCTGTCAATCAAACATGCCATAAGCACTTTTAAGCACTTAAAAGCAGGTCTGCACGTGTTTGCGCGGAGCTAATGCATGCGCACTGGCAGTTAGCTTGTGGGAGCGGCGCGCAAACGGTGTGCGCTGGGATAAACCTTAATTGGCTAGTGACACACATGTTAAGCTGAGCACAGCTAGTTGCAAACAGTTTCAGCCTGTTAAACCGGTGCTTAGCAATGGGCATACAGTTTGCAGCTTTTTAAACACTATGCAGCTACGGGCACTGTGTCTCACAGCAGCTTAGCTATCAGTACATTTCTAATTATTTTTATTATTGTGTTACTTCAATATATATGCTCCATTTCATTCCATTGTACAAAAGGGTATACTTTTACATTTGGACAATACTGTCAGGGGCTTGTTTAGTGCTTATTTACAAAAAAAAAAGGTTGTTGTGTGGGCTCGAACCCTGCCTGCCTACTCTTAAGCCGGCAACTCTACCGCTAAGCTATTTCTTCTTGGCTTACTTTGCATATTTAGTTCTCATATCCTTTTCCACTGATTGCTAACTGCAGTTGCGCTAGTAGCACACCCGCGCACATGAGCGCACACAGTAGCACACATTTACGGGGGTTAAAAAAAATAAAACAGTTTTTATTTTCATTTTATAGCCTCTGTTCACTTTGTACACTGATGGTCTGTGGGGGAATGTGTTGTGTAGTGTATTTGTTTACATTTCCATGGCCACTCTCATGGCTGTTTACTTTCAGCCATTCTACACTTACGGGGGCGTGTCCGCATGCAGGGCTTAGCCTACGGACACGCCCCCTACTCTCTTACACGGACCGTGTAAGAGTTACAGTGTGATTCAGCATGCCTCATGCACCTCATGCATATGCATGACATGCTGACATCACACCGTTTAACTGCAGCCTCCGTGTAAGAGTTATAACTCTTACACGGAGGCTTCCTGAATCTGGCCCTATGTGTCGGACATTCTATAACATGCCTTGCCAACGCATTGCTGTCATCTCTCTTGCGAATGTCATATAAATGATTGTATATGTGATCACGTAGTCTCCTTTTAGTATAGTTCACATTTTTAATTTATTACATATAATTGTTTATTTTTGCTGGATATTTATATATTCGTGTACCATCATATGGCAATATCTATTAGGTTATTTAAAATTGATATATATATTTTTTTATTTAGTCCATAACATGGTTAGTTGATTCATTTGTTTTATGCTACAAAAATCTGGATTTAGTTTACATATAATATATATATTATATTATACACACTATGCATATTTGAAATACTCTTGTTCATCAGGTAGACCAGCACTTATATTCTCTGGTCTGATTATGTTGCACGAGACGTATCTGCATGTTGAGCCGGCAGTGGATGTTTGATTTGATTTATGCTTGTGTTTTAGTGGGGCTATTTTAGCTTCCTTTAGTATAATTTTACATGTTGCTATAAGGTTTGTGTTGAAGAGTGATATGTAAAATATATATACACATTTTTATGCTTCATGCGCATTTGTATGTGCATGATTTTATGTTTAAATTGATGTGCATAATATATATGATATGTGAACACACCAATCTTCATATGTACACAAGTAAAAAATATATATATATTTTTAGATATTTTTATGATATTTTATTGAATTTATCAAATGTTATATGATAGTGATATATCAAATATATATATATATATATTAAATTAGCCATGCTATATAAATATGGAAAACAACTCGTTGTATCTATAATCAATATTTCAATCATACGATAAGTATTTATATGACTTTAACAATATGAGATACAGAGCATTTTATACGTTATGTCACTATATAAACCAATTGATTAGTGATGAAACTTTTTATAATAATGAGATAGCAATATGTTCTGATCATTTGGTTAGTGATCTAGAAATATAATGCTTAAGTTTTGATAATTTGAGCTGGTTTTCTATTCAGTGTTTGATACCTAAATGTTAACTGACATTTGCAACTGAGTTTAACCAGCTATATTCGTGTTATGCAAGCATAGTAGTGAATGGGTTAAGATACTATCAGTTAATTGTGTGATTAAGTAATCAATTAATTTATTTCCTGCCTTTTTTGGTATATAAGTGAAATTATATTTGTAAGAATGTTATCTGAAGAAGTGTAGCTTAGAACTACGCGAAAGCGCTCATTTTTACTCAATAAACTGGAATACGTTTTACATCGTGTCTACCATTTGGATTTTTTATGTTAAAGGAGATTTTGCACTTCGTGGTTGGCCTTCTTACTACTCTACATTCACACATCTATGTATGTGTACTTTTGGTATATTGTAATGTGTTGTTCTTGGATATATGTATGGATTCCTATCCAAGGTGTGTGCATAGCATGACTGGTGCATACTGAAGATTGTATTTACTAACGTCTGCAACTCTCAGATATGTATGGTCCACTGTTGTTGCCAGACAGGGGCTTCATTTTGTGTGTGAGCATGCCCAGTATGACCTTTAGGTTCATACGTTCATACTAGGCTATCTGCCCTAGGGCATTTATAAGCCTAGCCTTTCAGTATTTTGTTGTCTGAATATGCCTTCATTTCTCTAAGTGTGGGAGCATGCCCAGTATTCCCTTCTATATTGAAAGTGCGGATCAATTCCAGGTAGATTGTACTACAGTGCAGACTTTTGTGTTCTACATCTACAGCTAGCAAACTGTTTCTGCAGGATATGTGTAGATCAGTTGGCAATATGGGGTCAAACTGGATAAGGGATAGTGTGTTACTGTAGGTAATTGTGTCTGTGCTGCTTCTGCTACATGGTACTGGTGTAACTTCTTGCACCCACTTTAAATTCTTACTAAAATCACACTTCAAAACTTGCCAGATATGTCCTTGCAACCCCCCCTCTAATACCATTCACTCCCCCCACCCACTATCTCTCTTGGCCCCCTATCAACAACCTACTCTTAGCAAGCTTGGCTACTCATGTTCCCAGCTACCTACCACATAATACAAACTTCTTGTAGCAACAACTGCTAATGGCTGTTATGTACCTCAAAAACAGTTTGTATCAATTGTTCACTGATGAATCTCAACTACATTTTAACCATGTTTAGTATATGTCAACATATTTTAAAATTGTACTATGCTCTACAGCTGTTTTACATCTGTTTTCTTCTTGTCTTTTGTCCTTAACTGGACTAATGTCTATATTTAAATGCTATTTTTTTAACTGTATAATGCAAATAATATTTAATGTGGAGCTTTTCTCCCCGGGCCTCCGCTGAAAACGGACCTATATCCAGTCAGACTCTCCCGGTCAACAAATGTAAATAAATAAATAAATAAATTATTAGCAGAGATATCCAGAAATGTTTAGTGTTATACACTGTGATGTTTTATGTCCTCAAGTACTATCAGGTAGACATTTTTGCTCGCAGGGATGTCCTGGTGAACACTAGGTGCATGCAGCTGTGTCCAGTATTGTGGTCAAATGCCTACATATTCTTGCAAACTGATGCCATTCTGGAGGGGGAGCTGCAGACACTTGCTGCTGGGTCTGTATAACTGGTTCAGCACCTTGGTACAATGGTGGCAGAGGATCTCATATTTGTACATCCATCGAAGTGACAGTATGGCCTTATCTTGCTGTGGCAATACCTCACAGCAGTACAGATTCACACAGGTTACCCAGAGGGAAGGATCATAAGTCAGGACATTACCAGTATTGTGGTTTACAGGCAGGTCTGTAGCCACCCATTTTTGTGTTTGCAGCCATGGATAGTATGTGCACATGGCTGTGTTTTGGACTTTGCACATTCCCTGCTGCCCATGCTCCCACCCCCTATTATTCTATCCTCTTCCATGGATTATGCAGACATTCTCTGATCCTTTCCTTATAGTTATCACCTCATCACAGCAGTGTATTGGTGTTGGTCCACAGTTCATGCAGTGGGACATGGTGGATATGTTACTGTGGTTTGTCCACATGGCCTTGCATATGGGTTTTGTGGATTGTGTTATGTTTTTATTTGGGAGTCCATGACATAACATACATTGGCAGTATGGGTAACATGCAGGCCTTTGGCAGAATACTGTAGGCCATTTGGTAGTAATGCAGTCCAGTTGCAGTAGGCTGTTACATTCTGTCAGTCCTACAGTACCAGACTGCCATACAGTATATTCCCCCTGGGGTGACAGGGTAGGTGTGTTAGGTGTTCATGCCAATACTTTCTGTCAGTATTGATCAGGTGGTGTGGATACTGGCAGGGTGCTGCTTACAGCTAGGGACACACCTGCAGGAGACACCTGCACTGCATACTGCATTCTTTTGCTATTGCCATACACAGGTGGAGGTCATATTGTACCCATTCCTAAGAGCAGGGATAAGACTGGAGAGTTACCTGTGGGTGGTGATTGAGTGAGCTGGGTGCATGTGTGCTATGGACACTACTTGCATCTGACTCACAGATATGCATGGGGCATTTAACTTATGCTGGTTTATGCAGGGACATCAGCTGTTTCTCAATACATCATTCCTATGACCTTTGTGATCTGCGAGTATTTGGCCAGATGACATCGATATTCCCTACTAAAAGCCCAGATAATGTCCTGCAAACATGTATGTACAATTCCAAGGGTGTGTCCATTTCACAGTTACACATTATACACTGTCTGTGGTAATTTCCCCTGTGTATTGCTTGTATATCTGGCCAAACAGTCATGCCATGTCCATATTTCAGATGGTGATACATATTACATCAATACATTTACAATGGCTTACTGCTAGAATGTGTTATACTGGGGAGCATTGTGTTTGGCACTGCAGATAAGAGGACTTGGCCCTGTCATCGGCAGTACTGGGCAATGGCCACCAGGTCAAACCTCACCATGCATACTAACCACTCTCACACAATATGAAACACACACCAACCTAACACACGCATACCCGCATATTGTACAAATGCTACAATCTATCCTGCTACCTTGGCCACCTCAGGTAATCTGTGCTGCACTGGTATTATACCTAAACATACATGTTACTACATTTCTACATCAGACTGAGGGGCACACCTGATTGTTACAACGTGTCTACATCGGATTGGGCGGGGGCACACCAGACTGTTACTACAGTTCTACATAGAATTGGGGGAACACACCTGACTGTTTCTACATTTCTACATAGGATTGGGGGGGGGCACACCTGACTGTTTCTACATTTCTACATAGGATTGGGGGAGCACACCTGACTGTTTCTACATTTCTACATCGGATTAGGGGGCACACCTGACTGTTTCCACATTTCTACTTAGGATTGGGAGGGGTACACCTGACTGTTTCCACATTTCTACATAGGATTGGGGGACACACCTGATTGTTACAATATGTCTACATCAGATTGGGGGGGCACACCAGACTGTTACTACATTTCTACATAGGATTGGGGGGGGCACTCCTGGCACTTGTACACATTTGCTATGACTGTACTGGTATGTCAGGTACTCCATTTCATTCTGTATTCTAATCTATCATGCTGACTAGAGGCATACCAGTGTACTACAGGTTTTAGGTTTGATCAACCTACATATCAGTTTCTGACTTCTTACCCCTTAAAACTAACATCCCACTGCCGGACCTGATGTAGTTTGTCTGTATAGACATTGGGGGTGTTACGCATAGCCATCATTCAGAGGCCTTAGCACAGCCTTTGTTTGTGTTTGTCTGCACCTGACCTGCTGACTGAGACTGTTGTTGAGTATGCAAGCCTCCCTGACTGGCACATGTGTGTCATGTGGACACACATGTGGCCCAGCACATTTCCTGTAGTAGGTTTTGTCACCATGTGTAGTATTGGCTTATTGATGACAGCAGTATTTGTTACATATCTCATGCTGCCACTGTATGTGTCTACTATATGCTGGCATTCCATTCAGCCACCCGATTTCCTTGCATGCTCACATCCATACCATAGATACAAGTCTCAACACATACTACTCCATTTGGCAATTGGTAAGAAGAGTGACTGTGGCTGTGCCAGTATTGAGGATGGTGCTGGAGGGCTGCCTATGTTGGATGCACATAGTACACTCTCTAATTATGGTTGAGCACAAGTAATGTCATGTTTGGCATCTCTTTTACTGTATGTGTGAGTCAGAGAGAGGTGTCATTCCCTGGGTCCCTACTGTGTCAGTGTATGTGCTATGAGTTGCCTCTTTGCCAAGGCCACGGCATACTGGGCATGCTTCCTTCTGCCACTGGGGAAGGCTCAGGTTGTTCCTCCTCTGAGTCACTCTGTGTCTGTGCAGGCCTTGACAATGGTGGAGGGCTGTGTGGCCCTGCCCATGCTGTTACTGCTGCAGCTGTTTTCTTAGGATCATATTGTGTAGCATGACACATACAATGACAATTTGAGTACATGTAGCTGGTAAGTACTGCAAGGTTCCACTGGATGTGTCCAGGCACTGGTACCATGACTTGAGCATCCCAAACACATGCTCTATTATAATTTTGGTCTGTGCGTGTGCCTCATTATGGAGTTCTTGTTTGGGTGTGTGTGCATTTCTGATGGATGTCATCAGCCACGGCTCCAGTGCATAACCAGCATCCTCCACTAGGTGACCGTAAGGGCTGTCCCCATTGGCAAATTTCTAGTACAGCTGCATCAGATGCCAGATGTGGGAATTGTAATAGCTTCCAGGGCAGCCAGCACACACATTCATTATAATGCCCTGGGCATCACTCACAAGCTGGCAGTTGATGGAGGGGAAGCCCTTGTGGTTGATAGAGACCCTACCCCGCTCACTGGATGGTGCTTTGATGCATATGTGCATGCAGTCTATAGCACCCACTACCTCAGGGTATTCTGCTATTTGGTGGAAGAGATGCATATTTCTGGCAAACGCCTCATGGGTGTTGGGGAAATATATGTGCTCACCAGCATGTTCTGACACACCACCAGGCTAGTTGGCCAACACAATGAGTCTGAAATTCTCCAAGTGCAACTAACACTAGGTAAGACTGCAATCCAAATTGTAGCTTGCTACAGATCCCCCACCATACCCCAAGATTCTCACTACACCTTTCTAAACATACTGGAAAATATTAAGATAGAACCAAACACCCTAATACTGGGTGATTTTAACTACCCTGCCATTAACTGGGAAAACTACTCATGTCCCAACACCTTTGCGCAACGGTTCTTGGAATTCATAAATTCCAACGCCCTGGATCAACTAATCCATAGTCCCACCAGGGGCTCCAATATCCTAGACCTGGTCATCACCAACATGGGAAATCAATGCTCCATACCTATGGTCACCCCCTCGTAAGTCAGGTCTGACCATAAGCTAATCACCCTTAACATCCACATCCCACCCCCACCCCCCAGTAAAGAAACCACCATAAAAAACTTCTCTAAAGCCAACTTCATGCTACTCAAGTCAGAAGTGACAAACTTCATGACACCCATGCAGACGGGAACTGAAAGTTCAACTGCTGAATCCTACACTACGGCACTGTATGAGCACATCCACTCATGCATGAATCGTGCCATCCCAAATAGAACCAAAATGCTCTCATCCAAAAAAGGAAGCCAATCTGGTGGACCCCTGCCATAAACAAACTTTACAACAAAAGGAAGAAACTTTTGCAGAAGAGGAAAATCCCAGGATGCAAAAAACTCCCTTACTAGCCTCAGTAAGAAACTGAGATGCCTCATAAAATCCTCCAAAGCTAGTTACGAAAATAAAATTGCCAAAGATTCCAAAGACAACCACAAAGCATTCTATAATTATGTCAAGAATCTAAATGGCAATGCTCAGATCTGCTCTGAGCTAAAACAGAATGGCATTAAATATACTGATCCGAAGGATATTGCCAATATCCTGGCAGATCGATTCAGTGCCAACTTCACCCCACTTTCACCCCCTAAATGGCCCATCTCAATACCGGAAGATTGCCAAATTCCAGTAATAACGGCCACACAGGTACAAAACGCACTCTCTAAAGCCAAGAATACAGCATCCATGGGACCAGATGACATCCCGGGCTGTGTACTACATGAACTACAATATGAACTGGCACCTCACCTAAGTGTCATGTTTAATCATAGCCTCACCTCAGGTTTCGTGCCCACTGAGTGGCGCAGAGCTATAGTTATCCCAATCACAAGGGGATCCACCTTGGATCCCGAAACTACCGTCCCATCAGTCTGACAAGCCTTATCTGCAAGGCCATGGAGTGTATTATCATGGAACTTATAAACAAAGACATTGGCAACCTTCAAACACTGGACCCCACCCAGTTTGGGTTTGTGAAGGGCCGATCTTGTCTCCTGAACCTGATTGACTTTTTTGAATCAGTCTCCAGAGCCATGGACAAGGGTAAGGTGGTCCACACAGCCTATCTAGACCTTGACAAGGCCTTTGACACCATCCCCCACTCTGGAATCATAGATAAACTTACTAAGTTGGGCATTAATCCCTATGTCACCCAATGGATTGCTAAATGGCTTACTGATAGAACCCACACTATAAAAGTAGCAGACTCCAAATCCAGCTCCAGACAAGTGACAAGTGGAGTACCTCAGGGTTCAGTCCTGGGGCCGCTCTTGTTTGGCATCTACTTCTCTGAAGTACAGGTCAACACTAAGGGACTCTGGCTAACAAAGTTTGCAGATGACTGCAAACTGGGAGCCATTATTGAATCCCCAAATGATGTGGATACTCTACAAAAGGGCCTTACAGAAACAGATGCTTGGTGCCAGAGCCATGGGCTCAAGCTCAATGCCAAGAAATGTATTGTTATCCCTTTGGGAAAAACATGTATCCATGAATTACCATATAGGTGGCAGTACACTAAACACAGAAAGTGTGATAAGAGACTTAGGGACACAGGTGGACAGTGGTCTCACCTTCGATAACCACATCGCCACAACAGTCAGGAAATCCTTCTATGTGGCACACCTCATCACGAAGGGCTTTTCATCCAGAAAAAAGGAGGTCATTGTCCCACTGCACTCATCCCTCATTAGACCCATTATAGAATACAATGCCCCATTTGGTATGTACCTCTCAAGACATCTGCAACAACTGGAAAGGCCTCAGAAATACCTCCTAAAAGAATCACAGGCCTAAAGCAGATGCCCTATGCTGACCGCCTTAAAAAACTCCAGCTATACTCTGTCGCATATCGTCTACTCAGAGGCGATCTCTGCTTAACATACAAGGCCATGTCAAACCCAGAGCTGTTGGACATGCTACACTTAAAGAAATCCCAATCCCTCAGAGCTACACGCTCCAGGGATCTAAACCTTGTCATCACAATAAACAAAACATGTTGGAGGGATAGGTTCCTGACCCAGAGACTCCCCAGACTCTGGAATAGATTGCCCATACATGTCAAGCAGAGTGCCTCTTTGGACCTCTTCAAGAGGAACCTTGACGATTGGATGGGAGAAAGGAAATTCACCCCAGGGATCACGTCAGTCGCCGTGCTAGACAGGGGTCCAGGAAAGTAAATAATGTGGGAAGAAATATTCAGGGAATTGTTATGGCTAGGCTTGTATAGGCCCTAGGGCTGATAGCCTAGTACTATGAACCTATGAACCTATGGTGGAGTACCCTGGATGCCTGTGAGATCCTCAGGATATCCCCAGTTGGCCTTTGGAAGGTACCTGTGGCTAGTATTCTTAGGTCTACACATGCCTTGGTATCCACTGGGACGGGTTCCTCTCTGTTCTGTGTGTCAAGCGTGGCCGGCACAGCTCAATAATCTGCTGTAGGATGTCCCTGTTCACTCTATAGAGCTCCACTATTTTCAGCTCATGTAGCCCTTGGTAGGTTACTCTTGGTCTTTACACTCTTCTCCGTCTACTCACTGTGGGTTGTACAACAGCATAATCATCCTCATTGCCT
>NC_056733.1:1730797622-1730940122 GCF_019279795.1 Protopterus annectens
AAATCTGGGAATTTCTGTTCATATGTCCTGCATTTTTGGACAGTTGTCATCAACCTTGAACACGCTGGAGGTGCATATGTCCTGTACCGGCAGGGTGTCAGTTCTTCTGGGGCTCTCGACGCAGCTGGTTGAATTTCATACGGATGAATCTTTGGGGTCCTACTATGAACACCATGTATATGTAAAGTGTAGAACTTATTGAACTGTGTCCATCTCGCCAGTGGGTTCGACTGCTGATGTTCCCCCAAACCCGGGTGTCTGCTTGCTACCCTATTATGTAGTGCTCAAAAGGTTATTCAACTGAAACCAGATGGTGTAAATCCAATGATGCAGGCTAGGAAATGCTTTAACTAATCCTCAGATGTCCCATTAGGAAATGTCCGCCACTGTATTGTCAAAATAACACAACCAAAACATGTAGATCCTATTAATTCATTGAAGGATGTTCTTTATAAGCGTGAATGCCATAGTTTAAGGATCCTATGACCTTCCTAGTTGACGTTGTTGGTGTGCCATTAGTATGTGTTCAGGTCGCCCATTTGTTCCGCAGTATGGTAGCGAGTGATCCCCATTTTCTTGCTAGCAGATTGAGTGCTGTGTACGCCGGTATTCGCACGGTGGTCTGACTTTGTATGTGGAGTCTCTACTGTAGTCCCTATCTGTATTTCCTGTGTTATGCCTTACTACAGCTGTGTAATTCCACCAGGTTTGCAGTTATGGGTGCCATCTTGGTCGTACGTTTGTCCATCCATGGGAAATGCCTACTGGACACTAGTATAGGGCTGTACCCATTTCACAGCTGCATTTAGCATTCTCCGGTGGATGATTTGCATTATTGGTGGAGGGTAAGGCATGTGCTATACCCACATCCCTCCCACGGGGCGGGACAACGGATTATCTGCCAAACAACACCGAGACCCATTTCTGCATACCCATGATCCCATGGCTGCAGCCCTCGACAGTACCCATTATACATTCTTCATGTGTGTGGGACTGAGATGTGGACGCACTTCTATGGACTCGGCCATATGGGTAATTCTGCTCATATGTCCCGCATTTCATGGACACCTGTCATCAACCTTAAACACGCTGGTGGTGCATATATCTAACTGTGCCGTAGTCACGGCTGTTACTCCTTCAGGCCCCCATCACGTTTCTATTGCATAGGGTTAAATTTTGGGTCCTACAATGGACACCAATGTGCATATGTAAAGTGTAGAACCTGTTGGACTGTGTCCATCTGGCCAGTGGGTTTGACTGCTGCTGTATGTTCCCAGGATGTGTGTTTGACTACACATATTATGTAGTGCTACGACATCCAGGTCTTTCAAACCTGCAACCAAATGGTCTAGATGCAAAGATGCAGGTTAGCAACTGCTTTACATAATCCTCAAGGTCACAATAGGAAATATCCCACGTATTGTCAAAATAACACCACCATAACATGTAGATCCTATTAATTCATTGAAGGATGTTCTTTTATGTGGTACGCCCTAGCTTAACCATCCTATAACCTTCCTAGTTGGCGTTGTTGGTGTGCCATTAGTATGTGTTCCAGTCGCCCATTTGTTCCGCAGTATGGGCGAGTGATCCCCATTTTCTTGCTGGCAGATTGAGTGCTGTGTCGGTATTCGCGCCTCTGGCTTTGTATGGGGTGTGTACTGTGGTCCCTATCTGTATTTCCTGTGTTATGCCTTACTGCAGCTGTGGAATTACACCGGGGTTTTCAGTTAGGTGCCTTTTTTTCCGGTCCATGGAATTCCTACTGGAATTGGGATACACACATTCAAGCTCATTTACATTTGGGGATGTTTCTTTATAGTGGGAGTAACCCTTCCCATAACCCCTTTCCCGGGGGGGTGGATTATTGGTTTAACCCCCCCATTTCCGCATACAGGATCCCATTTTCCCCCCCTGGCCCAAATTAATCCTTCATGTTCGGGAATGGATGTGGATGGTCTTGGTCCCAAACTGTTTTCTTGTTGCTTTCTGGCTGTGAAACAACTTGCAGTGGGGTGCCATTTTCGCTTTGCCGTTCCCTGGGATTCTTCTGGCCCCGGGTGGGCCGGGGACATTCACGGTAAAAATTTTGGGTCCTCTGGAAAATTTGCATATTAAAAAGGGGGGGGAAAGTTGGCTTCCATCCCCCAGGGGGATGGTTATTTCACAACACCGGGGCCCTTTTGCTACCCAATTTAGGCTCAAACCCCGGGTTTTACATCCCAAAAGGTGGGAATAATGATGCAGGGTACATTGGGTTTCAATCCCGGGGTGTCCATTAATTTCCCCCCTTTATTGGCAATTTCACAACCAAAAAAGTTTTAATTCATTGGGAGTTTTTTTGTAGTTTTTTCCATCCCCGGGTTTACTTGTTGGGTTAAAATTTTTGTTCCAGGCCCAATTTTTCTGAAAGGAACGTGGGTTCCCCCTTTTTCCCGGGTTTTAGTGCTTGTTCCCAATTCCGGGTCTGTTTGAGTACCCCCTTTTGTAGTCCTATGTTTTTTACCCACCCAAGGGGTAAATTTCCCCCAGGTTTGCATTATTCCATTGGCCTAGGTTTTCCCCTGATTGCAATGACACTAAAATGTACACTTTAATTCATTTAGGATTTCCTTTATGATTTGCATTTTAGTTTAACCCTTTATACCCATTCCCCCGGGGGCCCCGGGTTTTCCAATCAACAGCCCTTTTGAACCCCGGGTCCCATTTCTGCCTTGAGGGGCCCCTTTCCCTATGGCGGGGTGGGGGGTGGGCCTTTTATGGATCCCCTCTGGGGGTTTTTTTTTTATGCCTGCATTCATGGAATTTCCCCCAATTGCAGTTGTGGTGCCAAAACTGCGTGCCTGTCCACCCGGGAATTTCCCGGGCTGGTAAAGGGTGTCATTTGTAATTTTGGTTCCCCCTGGAAAATTTGCATATTAAAATGAGAACATTTGGCTTCCCCTCGGCCGTGGGAAAAGGGTCTGAATTTCAAACCCGGGTCTTTTTCTACCCAATTTAGGCTCAAACCCGTCCCATTGAACCCAAAAGGTGGGAATATGTGGGACCTGCTTAACAATCCCCGGGGGTTTTTGAAAAATCCCATTTATTGGCTTTAAAACCAACATGTGGGCCTATTATTTTGAGGTGTTCCCTTTTGTGGCCCTGGTTTTCTTGGTTGGGTTTTTTGGGGTCCTTTAAAAAGGCCAAGGGGCCCCTTTGTTTAGAAAGGGATTCCATTTGGCCGGGTTTTAGTGCTGTAGGGGTTCCCACGGCGGTTTTCTTTTATAATTTATGTAGTCCCCCCTGAAACCCTGTTTTCTTACCCAAATGTGTTAATCCACCAGGTTTGCATTTTCAAACCTTTGGCCGTTGGATCCGGGGTTGCTATAAAACGGAGGCTGTAACCTTTAATTCATTTAGGATTCCTATAGGGGTTTGTGTTAAAACCTTGCCTTCCATTCCTTTGGGGCCATTATTGCCAAAAGGCCCCATTTTTCCTAAGGAACCAGTCAACCCTGGTCCATTATCCTGTGTGCGGAAAGGGGTTGGGCCTTTATGGGGATTCTCTGGATTTTGTTCCCATCTGATTTCCTGGTTTTTTCCTTAACCCTTTAACCCGGTTTGCATATGGTGCCTCTTGGGCCGGGTGTCATCCTGGGTCTCTGGGCCGGTGGTTTACATTTCACACGATTTTGTTCATGGAATTTTTCATATTAAAAAGGAGAATGTTTGGCTTTCCCCCGGGGGACGCCTTATTTCAACGGGCCCATTTTGATACCCAATTAGGCTCAACCCCAGTTTTTTCCCCAACAACCCAAAAGGTGGGAATGGGGTGTGGGGCAAATCTTTATAACCTGGGGGTTTCTGTTATATGCCCTGATTTCAAACACCACCAACCTTTTAAACCCCTTTTTCATTGGGTGTTCTTTTAGGGGACCCTGTTAACTTTGACCTTCCTGGTTTGGGTTTTGGGTCCTTTTAAAATTTTCACCAATGGCATTTGTTGGTATGGGAACGTTATCCCATTTTTGGGGTGGTTGATGCTGTGTAGTTTCACGGGTCTGATTTTAATTTATGTAGTCCACCGTTTTTCCTTTTTAACCCACCCAAATGTGTAAATTTCCCCCGTGCAAGGGTGCCATCTTTGGGTTTCCTTTCCATCCATGGGAATTCCCGGCCCCTGTATTGTTTCACACCCCACTGCCTTTAATTATTGGGATGCTTTCATTATAGTGGGAAATAGGTTATTCCCAACCCCTTTCCCCCCCCGGGGGGAGATTATTGCCCCCACCAGCCCATTTTTCCCCGGTATGGGCAACCCCATACCCCTTTCACATCTTGTGTCGGACTGGGATTGGCGCTCTATGGACTTCATCTGGGGTTTCTGTTCATATTCCTGGTTTTTTGGCACTTGTAAACCAAACCTTCGTGGGGTGCATTGGTTCGTGGCCTGTCCCTTCCCCGGATCCTTGGACCTGGATGGGCTGTTTAAAAATTTTGGGTTACCTGGACCTTTGCATTATTAAGTGGGGAGTTTGGGCTGTGTCCACTCCCCGTGGTTTGACGGTGCTGACCCAACGGATTTCTGACTACCCAATTTGCTCGAACCAGGTTTTTTACTGAGAAAAAATTAAAATCCAAAAAAAGCGGTTGGGAATGTTAATTAGGTCCCAATGGGGGGTTTCCTTTACTGATTTCAACACCAAAAATTTAAACCCTTTTTTGAAATGTTCTTTATATGGGCTCATGTTACAACCTGGTGGATTGTTGGGTGATTTTGGGTTTCCCCAAGGACCCAATTTTTTTCAAATAAGGAGTTCTATTTTTCTGGCCAGTGGTTTGTCGCGTAGTTCCGCCTTTGGGGATGTCTTTATCCCTATTGTAAACCGGTTTTGTTTCTGAGGGAAAAAATTTTTCCCAAAAAGGGTGCCAAACTTTTCTCGCTCCCCCCAAAAAAATTCCTACTGGACACTTAAGGCTGTAATTTTCCCCTGATTTCATTTGGGATGTTTCTTTTTTAAATGGGAAAGCCCGGGGTTTTCACCCAATTCGGGGGGCCCAAGGATTTTCCAACACCATTTTTTTTGCATACCCCAAATTTGGGTGGCAATTGAGGTACCTTCCCTCCCGTAAATTGGGGGGGGGATGCCCCTTGGCTCACTGGGATTTCTTTTATCCTTATTCTGAACCCTTTTATCACCGTTATAGGTGGTTTAGTTTGCTTGCCTTAGTTTTCCTCTGGGAACGATAAGGGGTATAATTTCCAATTCAATTTTGTTCCCCTGGACCCAATGTGGATAAGGAGGGGTAAACCCTTTCCCTTTCCACGGGCAGGTTTTTCTGCCCCCCAGCGTTGTTTGGATATGGTTCCACGGGACCATTGTTCCCATATGGCGGAATCCCATTTTGGGGTGGCAGTTAGGCTGGACCCGGATTTCCCCCCTGGTCTGACTTTATGGACACTTGTCCACCCTTTTTCCTGGTTTGCCTATGCAGCTGTGTAATTCCCCGGGTTGCTTTGGGTTTCCCTGGGAAGTTGTTCCATGGGAATTTTTGGCCTAAAGGCACCAATTTCAATTAAAATTTGAAATTTGTGGATGTTCCCTTTAGTGGTTTTAAAGGATTCCCATCCTTCCCCCGGGACAATGGTTATCTGCCAAAATAGCCCATTTCTGATCCCAGATTGCCAACTGCAGTACCTTCCATCCCTGGTTGGGACTTGGGGGGGGGACGATTCAAATGAATTTGTGTTTTGCAGTTAAATTTTTTGGGTTTGTTATAAAATTTGGGTGCTTTGTCTCCTGGGAAGCCTCTGCTTTGGGTTTACTAAAAGCTATTGATTTCCTGGATTTTTGGGTTTTATGGGAAGGCATTGTAAAAACCCCCGGGGCGTGCCATCTGGGCCCAAAAATGACCCCGTTTTGTGGATCCCCTTGGTTTCCCCCAGGGGCCCATTCCCCTTTTGGGGGATCCCCTTTGTGCTGGCGATTATGCTTGGAAACCGGTATTCCCGGGGGTCCGCTTTTATGGGGAATGTCAACCTTAAACCCTGTATTCCTGTGTTAGCCTTCGCAGCTGTTTCCGGTTTGGTTATGGGTTCCATCTTCATTTTTCCTCCAAAGGAACCCAATGGCATTGGGAAAGGGTGTAAACTTTTACTGTTTCCCTCTGGATGGTTTTGATTATTTAGTTGGATGTGTATACCCTTTTGTCCAAGGTTTTTGCCCACCCCAGCATTCGCATACCCAGGTCCTGGCGAAATGGGTACCCATTAACCTTCATTGTGGATGGGGGTGGCACTTAGGCTCCACCCGGGATTTCCGTTTATGTCCTGCATTAATCACGTTTCAAATTATGCTTGGTTTTTGCCTTCCTGGATGCCCTTTCTCTGTGGTTTAACCATTAACTGGATTGGATTCCTCCCGGGAAAAATTTTTTTTTAAAAAGGGGAAGGCATTGTAAAACTCGGACTGGTCATTGGCCTGGACGCCGTTGTCCCAGGATCCCCGCTTGACACCCAAGTATCTACCCAGTTTTCAACCGGACAAAAGGTGGACATCCATGATGCAGGTTTTCTTTAATAAACCCGATCCCATAGGAAGTATCAAAATTAAGCAGGGGCACATGTCGTGGTCAGACTTTTTTTTGGTCTTGGCCTTTTAATGTAAATTCCACAACAATTGGGAAATGCAATTTATATAAAGTTAACTTGTTATTGGCAATGGCCTTTTTTTGACTCGTGCTGTGGTGGGGCCTTACCATACACATGGTTTCTCAAAAGGGCCCAATTTTCCCAACTAAACAAATTGGTCTCCAAGGCTTTCAATTTTAAATAACCCCGGGCCCCTAAATATCCCTTAGCATACAGACTGCATAACAGGATTTCCCAACTTGGCGGGCCTTCCACATCAGGGGTTACCCCCCATACACAAATGAAATAATGGGTATTTAAACAAGGAATCCCTTTTTTTTGACATGGGTCTTTTTGAAAAAGCTTGGTCCTTACATACAGGGGGGTTTTCCCCAAAAATTCCCAAATTTTAAACAACATTGGCCTTATAGCCCTGGGCCCCCTGGGAGGTAACTCCCAGATATGCTCTGACTGGGTTCACAATGATGTGGAGTTTACTGAACATACACACATTGCCAACATACTGGCTGACAGGTTCGGTGAAGACATCTCCCCCCCACATGGAGAGATGTCTGTACCAGTGGATTGTGGCCCCCAAATGTTCTGTAACGCACGGGTGGGACATGCTCTCTCCAAGGTAGTGAACACAGCATCCATGGGACCAGCTGGTGTCCTGACTGTGTACTCCGTGATCTCATTGAGGAATTAGACCCACAGTTAGGACAGCTGTTTATTCTTAGCCTCACCTCGGGTAACGTGCCCAAGTTGTGGCGCACGGCGACTGTAGTCCCACTTCACAGGGCCAGTGCCTCCACTGACCCTGGTTATTACCGTCCCATTAGCATGAGACGACTTATCTGCAAAGACATGGGGAAGGATCATACTGCGGCCCATAGATGACGACATAGGGGACCTGCATACTTTGCATCCAACCCAGTTTGGCTTGGTCAGGGGCGGATCATGTGTTTAAATCCTGGTTGATGCTTTAGGGACAGTCACCGAGGCCATAATTGAGGGTCATGCAGTCCATACAGCCTACCTCAACTTGGCAAAGGCCTTCAACACAATACCCCCCTCGGGTATCATTGATAAACCCATCGGCTTGGATGTGAACACGTACATCGCAGGATGGTTGCAAACTGGCTAGGTGACACAACCCACGCGGTCATAGTTGCTGGCAGCATGTCAGACTTACTGCCTGTCACAGGCGGTGTCCCACGGGGCTCTGCCCTGGGTCCACTCTTTTTCTACATCTACATTTCCACAGTACAAGCACACACAGGGGTGTTATGGCTGACATTGTTTGTAGATGACTGCGAACCGGGTGCCATAGTGGGACGGACATCTGACACAGATATCCTTCAAAGGGGCCTCACAGATATGGATATCTGCTGTCAGGGACATGGCCTACAGCTAAATGCCAGGTAATGCATAGTCATACCCATCGGGAAGAACGAGGTCACCCCTGTCCGCCATATGGGTGGCAGTCCACTGAGCACAGGGGAATTACCAGGGATCTGGGGACCCAGGTTGTCAGTCACCATTCGTTTGACACACACGATGCTATCGTGGTTCGGTAGAACTTCTACATTGCCCACCTGATCGTGCAGGGATTCCCATCTAGATCAGGGTAGGTCATCGTCTCCTTGTACTCATTACTCGTTACACCTATGATTGAGTACATTGCCCCATTCGGAAGGTATCTGACCCGACACCTACAGCAGCTGGGAAGGCCCCATAGGTTCATCGTCAGACAGATGCAGGGTGTCAGGGATTTGTGTTATGCTGCCCCACTGTAAGGACTCCTGCTCCATTCAGTCACATACCTCTTGTTCAGTGGTGACCTGTGCCTGACATACGAGGCCATGTCGACTCATATTTGATGACTATGCTTCACCTACTGGATCTACATCCCTCAGAACCACAAGGGCAGGTGACGTGAACCTTGACACGGTCATTAATAGAATGTGTTGGAGGGACACATACATCACCCAGACACTCACTATGCTGTGGAACTACATCACAGTACATGTGAGGCAGAGAACCTTGCTAGCCTTGTTCGAGGGGGATCTTGTCCATTGGATGGGGGATTGCAGATATACCCCAGGGATTACATCATTGTCACTGCTTGACAGAGGTACAGCAATATAATAGGCATTTTATCTCCAGACCGGAGGGTTGGCAAAGGAAACCTAACTATGGCCTAGGGTTATGGCTGCCCTTGGGTAGATAGCCTACTCTGTACCTATGGACCTATGAACCTATGTTCATAGTTTGCCCCATTCACACTTGTCTATCCCCTATCCTCATTCTTATGTGTATATTTCTGTGGCACGTGATTGAACTATGTATTACCTGCAGGTATGCTGTCTACAATGCACATACGTCACAGTTGATTACAGTGTATCTGTGTACCTACCTCTGTGATACTGAGGAATACCACACATCCTTCACAGCATTACATGCATATATCCATTCTATTATTCTTTGGCCTAAGGGGGGGTGTTAAGGCAACGGTTACACGTATCCCTGTTTGTGCGCACGTCATGGTGGTCTTTGACCGGCCTCCGTTGCTATCGTGGGATGGACGGTAGTGTTGGTGTGTGTTTGCCATGTGTTTTCACTGCCGGTACATCTGTGGGAGGTGGGGTTGGCACATGTTCCTCTTTGCAGGGGGCCCCATCCTGGACATTTGTGTCATGCATCAACACTTGGCACGTGCCATATGTCCTGTGCTATTCCCACAGTCGTGTATGCCTTCATGCATTACTACTGCGTGTTACTGGCTGTTTGTATCTGGTACACATGGCTATTATGGTGGATAGCTTGGCCTATTCCCATGCTATGACATACCCATCCATCCAGGCATATACATGTTATTCCGCCCTTTATGCTGGCCGTGGGTGTTTGGCCGTCCGGCAATGCTACTCTCAACATGTGATGTCCCACCTTCCCCTTCTGTGCCTGTGGCACCCTGTTAGGGCGTCCTGCTTGGTAGGCAGATGTTCCGCCATATGTGTTGTGTTTGACATGTCTGCATAGCTAATCATCGGTACGGTGGCTGAACATACCGCCTTGTCCAGATGTGTACAGTTATGGGCACCGTGGCGTGTGCACGCCTATGGGGTTTCGACAGGTCCATACCACATGCGGGATGTACACATTCTGTTGACACATTCACATGCAGCCATTTGGATATCTGTACCTGAGGTGGAATGTTAACATGTGGGGTACATATTTGCCCGCGTGGCACTGCGTAGGACAATACTTCTTACTACATTTCAGGTATGCCCATTGTGTGTAGGTGTGTAGCTGCAAGGCTGCTAGCTGGGTTGGGTGCACGGTCGCATATGGGTGCGGGTTACATGCTATGACGGGCTGTTGTGTATTACATTTGCATGCATGAGTTCTGCTTCTGGATATTACGCTTTTAGGCATACGCGCCCTATGTGTATGCGAGCACGTTGCTGGGTGTGGTACATGTTGCTATGCACATGTTTGCCTGTGTTTAGGGTATCTTGTTTCCTTCTTGTTGTTATATCGACATGGCTACCCGGCTGTGTACTCTCACTACTGCTGGTGACCATGCCCATGTCGCTACTTCTATGTCGGTGCGGCGCGCTGACATGCTGCGGTACATCTTCACTGGGTATGCCCACTGACAGTGCATTGCGGGACGGACACGGTATTATGCGTATCCTTTGTTCCTTGGACGGGTACACTTAGGACTTCGTGGGTTAATGTTTGGTTCTCCGTTTTGTGTGAACGGGTACTATGTTGCATAGTCTGCATACGTTTCATTATCCACGGGCCCTGGCTGGTGCGGTTACCATTGCAGGCGGACTGTGGAAGTCAGCACTTTAGGTTGCTCATCGCCTGCCGGCTTGGCCACGCCTCCAGACGCATCCTACTTGGGCTCGCCTCACGCACCTCCGCGACGTGTCTGTGGTTGCGCGCGCACCATTACTATGCATATGGCGCTGCTACGCCGACTATTCACTGCACCGCGGCGCAAGCCTTACACTGGCCTTGCCGAGCTTCATGAATCGGGGGAGTGTTTTTTCACAGAAGAAAAATCACTGGGCTGTTCGGACTTTGTCATTTCTTCCACTGTGGTGTGATCTCGGAGATGGTATATTTAAGTAGGTGGGTATGCAGGGCACAGCCCCCCACTTTATTTTGCATTTGGAGTTTTTTTTTTTTGAAGATCAGCAATTTTTTTTTCCCTGGGGAAAAAAAATCGCTGTTCTGTGTTTTCTCTATTTAGTGGATTCAATGTTTACAGCTCGATAAAAGAGCATTCGCTCTTTTAAGCTTTCGAGCTTGTAATATAGACCCCTCATAATACCATTAAAAAGAAAAAAAACACACCAAAAGTTAAGAATGATATATCGACAAAAACATTTTATGGACTCAGATACAAAAAAAGAACAGTGGCCACCACATATCTATTACCCTCTTTACTGTATGGTACCCCTACACTAACCAGTCTCCAAAGTATACAAACAAATAAGCAGGAATCATGTTACAATAAAATTGCCAAATTAAGAACAAGATTACCATTGCACAAGCATCACTGAGCTGCTCGTACCTCCCTTAATTGGCTCGCACTACCCCAGTAAATAAGGTAGCAACAATTAACTATGGCCCACAAAATCATCTACAAATCAGAACTATGTCCCTCCATAACTTCTTTGTTACAAATCTCCATAGCCATTTGAACTCTCCTCTCAGAAGACAAGCAACTATTAGCTCTGTATAAACCCCCAAAAAATGCTGTACAATCTCTTTTACTCCTATTCAGTAGCTAAACTATGGAATGCACTAACTTTGGACATCAGAACTAACTTAAATATCAAGAAATTTAAATTTAAACAAAAACAAATTCTACTCACGTCAAGCAACTGTCCCTGCTCAAACCCAAACTGGGTCCTAATCACTTGATTATAGCGTTACAACTGCACCATTCTTCCTCTGTTCTCCCCCGTTCTCTCCTCCCCTTCTCCTCCATTCTCCAATTTCTTCTCTCCACCCATATCCAATGTCTCCTATCTACCTTTCACTAACTTACTACACTCATTTATTCCTACTATAAATCTCTTCACTTACCCCACAGACCCACATCATTTCTCACCCTACTCTATTACATCTAATCTTGAACCTCTACTGTATAACTACCCATCTCCTACTGCATATGCAATACATTTGCTACCCATTCCAGCTACTTCTCACTACCAATACTTATCTTTTCTTATCAACCTTACATTCTCTCCTCCTTACTATATCTCCCCATGTAAATATATAAATATATATCTACACACACACACACACATATATATATATATATATATATATATATATATATATATATATATGGGTCTACTTTAGAACACCGACACGCCAGTTTGCCGACACACAAACCACCGACACCAAACAACCGACAATGCAAAACACCGAACACCATTACACCGACACACTAAACGTAAACAACACATTACACTACATTACATATCCACTAGCCCTAACCCAAACCCTAACCCTAAGGTCCAACACTACCGCACACTTACCCTACCTGCACCCTAACCCTAACTCACTTAACCCTCCCCTAACCCTAAGGTCCGACCCTACCGCACACTTACCCTACCTGCACCCTAACCCTAACTCACTTACTCACCCCTAACCCTAAGGTCCGACACTACCGCACACTTACCCTACCTGCACCCGAACCCTAACTCACTTAACCCACCCCTAACCCTAAGGTCCGACAGTACTAGACACTTACCCTACCTGCACCCTATTCCTAACTTACTTAACCCACCCTAAAACATAAACCCGTCACTAACACACACTTACATTACCCAAACCCTAATTCCGACACTACCGCACACTCACCTTTCTCACACCCTAACCCTAAATCCCTCACTATTGCACAATTACCTGTCCGCTCCCTAATCCTAAATCCCTCACTGTTGCATACTTACCAAGTCACGCTCACACGTTCCCCTTGTCGGTCTTCCAGCTGTCTTGATTTCAGCATGTCGGTCAACTGCGTTGTCGGTCCTTTCGCGTTCCTCTTCCGCGTGTCGGCGAACTGGCGTGTCGGTAATTTGAAGTGGACCCATATATATATATATATATATATATATATATATATATATATATATATATATATATATATATATGTGTGTGTGTGTGTGTCTAAACAAACTGAAAACAGATGCAATCACATTTCTTTTTAAATATTTTACAAACCATCTATGTGTCAATGTACTCTGTTAATTCATTGTATATCACTCTAAATTATTATATACTATTGCGCTAAACCTGTAACTGTTAAATACTGTACAAACAGTTCTAATCTAGCCTTTGATAATAGAGCTTTTCTCCCCGGTCCTCCTCTGAAAATGGGTTTCTGACCAAGTCTGACTTTCTCAGTAAACAAATGTCAAATAAATAAATAAATGTAAGGAGTACAAGAGTTTGCCTTATGAGCATGGATTATGCCTCATGATTATGCAGACTCAGCAATATCTGACTCCATTTTCCCTTTTCTAAATCTATAGACATTAGAGAATTAATAGGGTTTTTCATATGTTCATGTAGACAGCTGAGGTCTCAACAGCTGCTTGCAGTATATTCATAACTACCTGTGGCCTGGTTGTGCAGAGCTTTGACTTACATGCTCACGCATTATTGTGATCCATAGAGATAAATGTAAGTAAGCCTGATTTGCATAAAGCATGCATAAATCACCTTGAATTTAGTGAATAAGTTTAAGATCACCACATTAACTTGCAATCATTTGAGGGAGGTGGCAAATCATTTAGGAAACTACAAAATTAATCATGTAAGAAATAAATAGCAAAAATGTTAGAAATTATTAGAAAGTAGTTAATATTGATGATAGTTAACAGTATTTACAAGGGGAGTTATGTATTTTATTGACCTGATGGTCATATGAAAATGATTTATGTAAATATTGATGAAATCTGTGCAATTTATGAATCGGAATTCCTGACAGCAGCACTGGAAGTGCATATGGAAGTAATCATATTGGCAATGTGAAAGATATTTTGGAAATTCTTTTTTGGTGGGATTTAGTGATTATGCTTTACAAGATACAAGTCCATGCAATGAAGTGATTATAGTCTGATATAGTGCATTTTCAGGAATGTATTGTTTTGTCAAAATACATGCTGCTTTATGGGAAAATTTCTGACTGTCATTACTAAATGAAAAATGACAAAAAATAAGGGTATGAATACAGAAAAGTGTTAGGGGAATGATTTGTGACATGTTTGCAATATAGTTCTATGCTGTACAACTGACTACAGTACAACTTTAACTTGTTGTATTGTGACGTTACATGTGCATATGAATATGGATGGGTGTTTGTCACCAAACCTGGTTTTGTACTCAGATGTTTGATTTATTTGTGATGAAAGGAAACGTGCTTTCATTGTTGTGTTGTTTGGCTGAGTGGGTAAAATGTTTCAGTTTATGGATTTGTCATGTTGTTTTAGGTAAATTAATGATGCAGCAGCAGGGATCCAGACAGAGAAAAGACAATTTTAGCCATGAGAAAAACTGCATCCTCATGGCAGCTCTTAGGGCATATGGCAAAAGCATTTTTGGAAAAAGGGGGGCCAAACAAGCCGAGAGGCAAAGGTCTATAACAAAGTAGTTATGGATATAATTGCTGTTCGTGAAAAGAACTGCACAATAACACAGTGCAAGAAGAGGGCCAATGAAATTGTAGGACATGCCAGAGCAAAAGCAAGGCAGAAAGCAGTTTCCCATAGCAATACTGGGGGTTACCTGAGATACCTACTCCATTAACGCGTGATGAGTGGCCTACTCTCTCTCCATGGGTATGACTCTGACACAGATGATGATGGCACTGGCAATTACTCACATTTGCAGCATCAGCAGATGTCTGCTCAGGAAGGTTGGTTTGCCAACATTAACATGTTGAACATACTGAGAATGGAATGCTGAAATGGAATGATTACATGTAACACATTACAATTACTATTGACAGGTGATCACACCACTTCTGTACATAATAACATTGAATAGAGTGTACATGGTGTCTTCCACATCTTCTTACACAGCATACAGTAGAATATGACAATACCTGAGTAGTAATGCATCCAAGTAATTATTTCCAAGGTCAGCCACAGAAACAAACAGTTTCAATATTAAGAAAAAAAATAGAGTTTATCATCTTCAGCAAAGCGAAGTATAAGGTGACATTGCACTACAGGTCACATATCATCATCTTCTTTCAGCCGTTCCCGTTAGGGGTCGCCACTGCAGATCACCTGTTTCCATTTCTTCCTGTCCTCGGCATCTTGCTCTGTCACACCAACCACCTGCATGTCCTTTCTCACCACATCCATAAACCTTATCTTAGGCCTTCTTCTTTTCCTATTACCTGGTAGCTTCATCCTTAGCATCTTTTTCCCAATATACTAAGCATCCCTCCTCAGCACATGTCCAAACCAACGTAATTGTGCCTCTCTGGCTTTGTCTCCAAACCTTCCAACCTGGGCTGACCCTCTAATATACTTATTCCTAATCCTGTCCACCCTCGTCACACCCAGTGCAAATCTTAACATCTTTAATTCTGCCACATCCAGCTCAAACTCCTGCCTTTTTGTCAATGCCACTGTCTCCAACCCATATAACATAGCTGGTCTCACTACCCTCTTGTAGACCTTCCCTTTCACTCTTACAGGTACTCGTCTGTCACAAATCACTCCTGACACTCTTCTCCACCCACTCCATCCTGCCTGTACTCTCTTTTTCACCTCTCTTCCACACTCACCATTACTCTGAACTATTGACCCCAAGTATTTAAAGTCATCCACCTTTGCTACCTCTACTCCTTGCAATCTCACCATTCCTCTATCCTCCCTCTCATTCACACACATATATTCTGTCTTAGTCCTGCTGACCTTCATTCCTCTTCTCTATAGAGCATATCTACATCTCTCTAGGGTCTCCTCCACCTGTTCCCTACTCTCACTACAGATCACAATGTCATCTGCAAACATCATAGTCCACTGGGACTCCTGTCTGATCTCATCTGTCAACCTGTCCATCATCATTGCAAATAAGAAAGGGCTCAGAGCTGATCCTTGATGTAAGCCCACCTCCACCTTAAACACATCCGTCACTCCCACCGCAGACCTTATCGCTGTCACACTACCCTCGTACATATCCTGTACCACTCTTACATACTTTTCTGACACTTCTGACTTCCTCGTACAATACCACAACTCCTCTCTAGGCACCCTGTCATATGCTTTCTCTAACTCTACAAAAACACAATGCAACTCCTTCTGACATTCTCTGTACTTCTCCATCAACACTCAGAGCAACAATCGCATCTGTAGTGCTCTTTCCCGACATGAAACCATACTGCTGATCACTAATCATGACGTCCCTTCTTAACCTTGCTTCCACTACTCTTTCCCATAACTTCATGCTGTGACTGATCAATTTAATCCCTCTGTAGTTACTACAGCTCTGCACATCACCCTTATTCTTAAAAACTGGTACCAAAACACTTTTTCTCCATTCCTCAGGCATCCTCTCACTTTCCAAGATTTCATTAAACAATCTGGTTAAAAACTCCACTGCCATTTCACCAAGGGAGCCCGCAGGATTTTTTTGCAGGGGGGGTGCAAACCCAGAGCCCCACCCACATAGCTCACCCTGCCCCCTGCCAACACAGCCCCGCCCAAGTCCACCCACCCCAAGCCCCGCCCACACAGCCATTCCAGTGTCCCATTACTTGGCTATTTCTCCCCATTTACTGTAGACACTGTTCAAATCTGTGTGCATACTGTGTTATGCTTTAGTTCTACAATGATAACAGGCAGTTGGATTTAATTTACAACTTTTATTTCAAACATTATAGCCCAAACACTGAGACATTTACTAAACCTAAACAAAACAATAGTCTTACAATGAAAACAGACTTGGCATTAAAGCTTCTCTACTTTTGAAACTCACATTCAATGAAATGGCATTGAAACCCACATTCAAAGAAAATGCATCTGGCCAGTGGCAGGTTATTTACCTTTGAACTGTTTAAGCAATAGGCTCCTTGCACACCGTTAGGGCCATGCAAAAGTTATTTGATTTACCTGATTGTATTAATTATAATATATAATTGAATTATATCCCTTGTATTATACAGCAGCACTTGTTTGAGTGTCGCTGCCGAAGTAAAAGTAATCTGAATAATTCCACATTAAAGATATCTGAAACTAATGAAGATGTTATTGCTAGAAAACTGTATATTTCAGTGTTTCATCTACAAATTCAGTGCCTGCTGCCGTCAAAGAATAAATTGCCTATGTTAAATTAAAAAAATGGTAAGCTGGTATATTGCAATAGAAAATGGATGACAAGCTGAAAAACAGGTTCAAAGTTATTAGGCATCTCATCCAAAGGAGGACATCCTGAGGACTGCAGCATACAAATGTATATGCTGTAGGAATAGAACCTCAAGCCTTTACATTAAGATGCAAGTATTCTACTTGTGGTGCTACTAACATAGCTTTAAAACTTTATACCACAATAGAGATACCATTTGCCATACAAAATGGTTGCACATTGTAAATAGACTTGGCATGAGCAGCAGTGAACTTCGCTTCCCTTAAAACTCACAGTTCCTTGAAAATGAGCTTGAAAATTCTACCTGCTAACTCTAACTTGGGCATTTCAATTTCTCTCTCTCTTACAAAGATACCACACCCCTCAAGGCCTCACCCTTAGTGCAAGAAATCTTGTCAAAGCCTAAAATAAATAGGGACAGATTATAAATATGGCTCCCAGAAACTTAGAAAATTGCAAGAGTAACAGGATTTGTGTTAGTATGCATTTTTCTAAATGTCATGACATCTAAAACTGAAATGTCTCATTATTTAGCAACTTCAATCCTTTTTAAGAGGAATATGGGGCAACAATCTGGACAGCTGAGGGGTATGCTACCTCCCTCTTATACACACACCAAATAATTCTGGTCAGACTTGAATTAGTTCTGGGAAGGTTTCACTGAACAGCACCGTGCTTGATCTGAAGTGGGTGAAATCCTGGTAGCTAGTGATTGCAGCTCAGCAATGTGGAGCATTAAAGCATTTTTAGCAGAGCATTGTTTCATCACTACCTATTGTGTTTGCACATAAGCTGTAGTTATTTCAAACATTTGCCTTTTTTTGATTACTACAGAGTACATTTACCCACGAGAGCTATTGTGTTTTGACTTCAGTGTGGAGCTAGTTGTTGCAGGGCTTGGCTTTTAAGTAAGGTAGCAATGCTTATTTACCATATACCATTAAAGCCACCCAACTACAAGTGTACTAACACACAGACACTGCTATAAGACACTGGTCTCCAATAAAATGTAATGAGCTTCTGAAAACACTGTAATCCTGTCCTTTTATTACAAATACTGTCATATGCATTTCAATACCCAAGGCTTATACAATATCTAGCTATGTAAATATTCTCTGCATGGCAACAACGAAAAGGCTTTCAATGCTGGCAGTTCTTTAACAATATGCTTACTAAAGCTTACTTGCATCTTACAATGTCCGACAAGCTTACTAAAGCTTACTTGCATCTTACAATCTCCGACAAGCTTACCTGATGTTCATTAAACCATGGCTACTTAAACAGAGCAACAGGACACTGTGATACATGCAGTTCCTGAATAATAAGAAGCATAAATCAACAGTATAAAAATCTGATAGAAAACCAGAACATTTTGCAAAATCAAGGACAGATGAAAAGCCACGTTCGTATTTGTGATCTACCTTGGATGGAGGAATACTCTGCACACTTACTGCATAACTGCTTCTTGCCTTCCTTGGACACATCCGGAGCCACTACAATGGGGGCTGGGGTGCAATACGTATGTCATAATTTAAAATGTCTCTGGCTGACAGTGATGGCTCTGACACTCCTACCTCTCAACTTCAGAGCAAGAAATCTGGACAAAGCCATACATAGAACTAGAAGTGGGACACAGGCCCAAAAATAAGGCCAATTTTTAAATATTGCTCTTATTAACTTAATAGAACAGGTAGATCTTGCATTAGTACAAATTTTCTGAAGGGTATAAAATCTGAAACTCAAATGTCTGCCATTATTTTCTAACTTCAATCTTTAATGACTTGCCACTAATTTGCCAGAAACCACAATTTTATGAAAAACAGACCAAAATGTGATGCAAAATACCTGTCAAAAGGGACTCCTTTTTAATATTAACAGTTAACTTGAAGCAGCTAACAAAATAAGAGCATCCACATGCATTTCTGAAATAAAGGTAATCTATAACTGATCATTACAGTTATAATTGTAAACCCTCCACATTTTCTTCCAAAATTGCCATTTTGGAGGAGGGATTATTAGGGGAGAGCAACATTTTGAGCCAGAATCGGGGACAATTGAGATGTTTGGATATTCCTAATCTACAAAGTGATTTGCACGTACCTCTCAACCTCTTAATGCAGGAAATCTGAACAAGGCCAAATATACTGGGGAACATACAAACTACTAAAAATTGCTCTTGTATAAACTTAGACAGTCTTGCATTAGCATGCATTTTTCTGAAGGTTATGACATCTGAAACTCAGTGTCTGTCATTTAATGGCTTCATTCCTAAATGATTTGCTAGAAAACCACAAATTTTATAAGGAACAAACCAAAAATAAGCAGCAAATATCTATTAATTCTGCAAAGATATGGATAACTGAGAGGTATAGTTCAACCGGGGCTGTCTGAGTTTGATACCCCCCCCCTCACAAAATCATGGTCAAATGGAGCCTCCCCCCCTGCAGCCATTCCAATGTCCCATTCCTTGGTTATTTTGCCCCATTTACCATAAACACTAATGTGCATACTGCTTTACTTCTGCGATGATTTAGGATTTCATTTGAAAGTTTTATTTTGCATTTTACAGCACAAACCCTAATACATATCTGTCAAAGCAATGCAGTCTCAATGAAAATAGACTAACATTAAAACTTCTCTGCCCTTGAAACTCACATGCATTGAAACAGCACTGAAACCCACTTACAGAGAAAATACATTTTGCCAATTGCAAATATTAACTCTGGGCTGTCTTCACAATCATAGGCCCCTCGAACATAACATACACATGCTCTTTGATACACCTTCCTGACTGTATTACATTATATTCCTTGTACAATACAGTACAGTTGTTAAAGGGCATTTTAAATTTATTGTTTTGAAAATTTTTCCAGTAAACAAAGAAACAAAAAACATCCACCAATGACAAAATTGCCCAATTCAGAACATTTCCATCATAAAAAGTCTACTCAAGTCCACCAGTATCAGTAAAAAATATATACAATCTCTGTAGTAAAATCCACATTGAAGAAATTTGTAACTAATAGAGGTTGCTGCTAGATCAGTTAGTCTCTACCCAAACAGGAGTGATAAAATCCTGGACTTGGTCCTTAACAATATGGGACAACTTTGGTGTCCACCAACTGCCACTTCCTCCCTAGTTAAACTGGACCACAAATCAGTCACATCCATTAGAAGACTGAAGCCAAAAGCATATTCCAGTACCTCTGTTTTCAGAGATTATGCTAAGGTTAATCTACTAAAACTAAGCGATGGCCTGAATTATGTGGAATCCTTTACTGTCAAATCCTATGCACATGTAAATAGCTGCATAGACATATCTATCCCCCTCTGAAGTAAATAGAAAGCTACATTTAAGAATATTCCATTTAGTCAAACCCACATATAAACAGGTTCTGTAATAAAAGAAAACATATTGCCTGCAAAAATAAATTTAACTCTCAAGATGCTAAGGACACTCTTGCTAAACTTAATAGGGAGCTTGTTACCCTGATCAAATCAATGAAAGCCAGATATGAGGTAAAAAAATAACCAACTAGGTGAAGGGTAACCAGAAAGCCTTCTTTAACTATGTCAGAAATCTCAGAAACAATTTGCAGCACTGCACAGAAATAATAGTAAATGATTTTAAATTCCTGGTCATAGGCAATTTACAGTACTTTACTACTTAGACAAAGGAGGTAGATGGGTGCCAGAAGTCACAATCTGAAAATTAATTAGCAAACATTGCTTTAAATCAATTTCTCTGCAGTTTAAACAACCTAATGTACAGGTTGTTATAGGGAATAAAACAGCACCACATTCAGTTTCTGAAGCAGGTAGGACAAGGGAACTGTAACAATGTCATTAGAGCAACTGAGAAGACATACAGGAACACATCTCAGGCTGACCTAGGAACTTAGCAACAGCATAATGCACACCAGCAAATCTATTGAGATACTGAGACCTTTTATTAAAATGCTGTCACTAAAGTCAATGAATGAGTGTGCTGCCTGCAGTAGTTAACAGTCAAAGCACAACCAATTAAGATGTGCTCCATTAATATAGAGTTAGCTATTTGGGCAAATGGCAAAAGTGGTCACCTATATTTGCTCAACAATTCCAGATTATCTCAGAATGCTGAAGTATGTAGTAAAAAAAAGGACTGCATTACATATCATTTAATGCTGTTCAGAAAAAGAGCAGATGAACCCAATTTCTTCCAGTATAGGAAACAAAAAAACTGGACCGCAAATTTTTGAAAAGAAATAAAATGAAGGAACTATGTTATCATTTGTTAAAGTAATAGATACATAACCATCAAATTAGTGAGAAAATTATCTCTATAATGGTTTAATTCTCATCAGTTTATGGCTTATAGTGAATGTCTGAGAACACAGTTAGATTAAATAATACATCTGCAGCAATGGAAAATACAAGTATGAATGCAAAAGGAAAAAGAACAGATAACGTATACAAGGATAAAGTATTCAACATAGATACAATACAACTCACTCTAGATTATCACTTCAAAATAAGGAGGGATGTTCCAACAGTTCCCATTTTAAGGAGTTCCAAATCTTGTTAAAGGGTTGCATATTAGGGTCATCAACCATCTAGTTCAAACCCAGAATTCTCTGCAGCACATAATATACAACAATCATATTACATATGGCTTGCTACCAGATTGATAAAGCATGAGACAGCCCTAATATGATCCTTACAGGGCACTAAAAGGTCCCTATAGCTAATAATTTTAATATTACACATATTTTGTGTCCACAGAAATAAACCTACCTTACATTCACCTGGATTCCACATGTTGATTAGTTTCCTTTCAATATCCATTTTTCACTTCCAAATGGCCCACTATCTGTCCACTATCTATTGTTCTGTCAGGTAATGGTAAACACTGCCTGCACCTTCTGCAATGGTGTAGACAGCTGTGAAGCACAAATTGCGAGCACTGGCTCTGACAGAGACTTCCAGCACATGCTGTTGCCATTCCTTACATATCTTCTGTTAAGTAAAGTACAAATCTTGGCACTGGAAATGGGCAAGCATAACAGCATACTGCCACGTTTTTATAATTGTCAGTATACATACACAAATACATAGACTATAATGAGTGCATAGACACTCCAATATATAGACTAAAGTGAGTGCATAGATACACAAATGTGTGTCTGTATGTGCATGTGCGTCGTACTGTGGCCCCTAGTGACCGGTATGGGGTGGTGTGGATGAGGAAGAACCCATGCATTTATCCTGAATGAGACCACCACCCACACTATTCCTATAAAAAGGAAGGGCTATGTAGAAAAAGTTACTGTAGGGAGGTCTACTGAAGAGACAGTAGCTAATGTAAAAGATAAGGAGACTCATTGTGAGAGATGGTAGCCACAGAGCTTCCTTCTATTGTCATGCAAAAATCAGGGACTATTGGAGTATATTAGACAGAAATTTATTGGAAACAATCTGATTGGGAAATATCTGTAGATATACTTGGAGAATTAGCAGAACTGCATTTATGGCACTTACAAGGATATATCTATGCTTGCAGAACTAGAAAACTCATCTTGATTCAAGTTGGGGAGGGGGAACAAGAACTTTAAAACATTTTTGAATGATTATGAAGTAGAGCCATGTTAGTTTTCATAAGGTGTTAACTCATTGCAAATAAACCACACAAAAACTAAATATTTTCCAGTGTGCATTAAATAATACCCTTTTTTAGTAGACAAAAATTGGTCTAAAATATACCAGACTAAAATCTTTTGAGCTCCTGCATTTCTGCTTGTAGTGTTAATTTTAAATGAATTGGTTCCTTATTGTAAAACTGCTGCTGTGTGTTACCATGTCCACCTGCAAAGACCAAGAAATTAGTGTGTCCTGCTACCTTTTTCATTAAATATTATTTCTGCCATCAATAACAATTTAATAGTATATTTCTAAGTTACTGTACCAACAAAATGACACGTAGGTCTGCTTCCGCATACTACTCGGCCGGCTTACTGTAAGTAACGCAACTAAAAACCATTTAAGTTGCATGGTGAGCAAAGAATCTCTATAAACATACAGTATACTACTGAAAAGTACATATTATGTTGCGACACACCTACCTGTCATTTGTACATTCGTCCGTGAAATCCAGTCCAAATGTCTTCTTCTGTAATTCAAACTTCACTTGGGCGCGAAATATGAAGACGTAAAACATCAAGTCGCACAGATGCAAAAGCGTCTGTGTGACTAAGGGTGTTCTTAAAGAAGAACGCCCTAAAAAAAATGTTTTTTTAAATTAAAATAAGATTAATCTACCATTACCAGCTAGTCGATTCCAGGGGGGTGCAAGTGCACCCCCTTGCACCTGCCTGTGGGCGCCCTTGCATTTCACCTAAACACCTCCATGCTTCCACAGGTATGTCATCTGGGCCAATAGCCTTTCCATTCTTCATTCTCTTCATAGCTATCCTTACTTCCTCCTTGCTAATCCAGTGCACTTCATGATTCACTATCCCTACATCATCCAACCTTCTCTCCCTCTCATTCTCTTCATTCATCAACCCCTCAAAGTACTATTTCCATATCCTCAACACACTCTCTTTGCTTGTGAGTATGTTTCCCTCATTATCCTTTATCACCTTTACCTGCTGCACATCTTTCCTAGCTCAGTCCCTCTGTCTAGCTAATCGATACAGGTCCTTATCTCCCTCCTTATTGTCCAAACTTTCATACAACTCTTCATATGCCTTATCCTTAGCCTTCGCCACCTCTCTCTTTGCCATGCACCTCATCTCCTTATACTCCTGTCTACTTTCTTCATCTCTCTGACAATCCCACTTCTTCTTTGCTAACCTCTTTCTCTGTATACTCTCCTGTACTTCCTCATTCCACCACCATGTCTCCTTGTCATTCTTCCTCTGTCCAGATGTGATACCAAGCACCTTTCTAGCCATCTCCCTTACAGGTCACATAGACAGTGCTAAAAACAGTGCACCACTATACCGGTATCTTTCAACCCACAGCACCGTCTGGATGATAGCTGAAATTTACAGGCAAGAGTGTCCACAATAACACCCTTATAAAGGGGTGCCAGGTACAGGCATATGTTGCTGCTACCAGAGGAAACAAGTAAAGCATTGGCTGCCCAACAGCAAATGTGCTGTGATATTTTTAAGGCTCAGTGCAGTGCCACAGAGAGACAGCTAGAAATGGCCAGGGTACACTAGGATGTACATGAGGATTTCCAGCATTACATGGAATTGGTAGAGAGCAGGGAAAATGCCATGTTCACATTGATCTATACCATGGTGACACACCAGCATCCACATGTACTTCCGTTTGTGCACTAGTGAGGAATAACCAAACTCAAATAAGAGTAAGTTTTGGAAGAGGCAATGGATGAGGTACTGTGTGGATGTGTGGGGGCATATCACTTCACACTATAACCGTTTCTGAAGAAAATAGTAGAAATAGTAGGGGGGGACAAGCACAACAGATTTCATGCAGGCCATGTCAGTATTCATCTACATATAGCAGAATCTCTCATTCAGATTCCTGGTCACATGGAAATGTTAGATCAGTGTCGATATGATCACTTGTATCAAGTCATTCACAGCATTGCAGCAAGCCAACATCCAGCTCACATGACAGACAGTCCTCAAGATCATATGCACCTTTACTTACCGTATCTTTAGGAGACATTATATATGACACATTTGACCTTGATCTGCTGTGATTCAGGCTAGAAATTTCTGATACTTACAATATAACTTTTGGTGGTGCTGCAGTAGCGTTGTCGCCTCACAGTTAGACGTTGCCCGTTCTATTCTCAGTTAGAGCATCTTGTGTGTAGCGACATGCGTGAATGGGCATTCCTTCATTGAAGGTTGTGCTTTAGGCCCGGCAAGCCAGTACGTAAAAATCTACTGCCAATCATTAGCGGACCGGAGTTCCGCTGTGGCGACCCCTAACCGGGAAAAGCGGAAAGACACAAACAAACAATATAACTTTTACATAGAGATGTCAATGTTTTGCTTGAAAGGCAACAATTTATTAAAAAAAGCAGAATATGTGAGTGCAGAATGTAAACTGGTATTAAGGCACTTTGCATTTGCAGTCATTTCATTTCAATAATGGTATTTCTTACAATCAAAAGAACTATCTGGAAAGAAAGCTGTACATCACAACATTCAGATTGCACTGATTTGCAACATTAATGGTCTTTCCATTGTCAGTGTTACACGTGACAATTACTGAGAACAAAAAAAAAAATGCACACTATTAAGAAAAACAGCCCTTAAAAAAAGAAGAAGAAACAAGATAACCCATATCCTGCCATGTAAACTAGCATTGTTGCCATTTCACCCTGAGCACTGCACAAATGATAACTTATGTGTCTGAGGACGCAACTTAATTGTGTATGAGAAAATTAAATAATCTGAGGTGCATTAACTTAGCAGAGAACAGTAATCATTTCAAATAAGAGATGGTTAAAACTGATTAAACAGTGTATAATACAAAAAAGGCATACATTTTTCATTCATTTGCAAGATATGAACTCGTTAAATATTGAAATAACACTTTTTATAAAATATAGCACTTCAGGAGATTTGCTATGTGCATACGTAAGTACACCACTAGAACATAATTTCTTGTGCAGAACAGTTAAAAATTTAATTATTCCTTATATGATACCTTACAACATTACTGAACAGGTATCAGTGAACACCTTAGCATGACTTTTATAAGCACAATATGACTGCTTATTCTGTTTTACATTTATTTATGTGTTTATTTATTTGTATTTGTTTACTGGGGTATATTACTGATTTTCATGGACCACTTTCAGACTTAGCCTGGGAGTAGGGTTGCCAGCTTTCTTTGTGGCTAAAACTGGACTAAGGTCACACCCCTCGTATCACCCATAACTCCACCCATTCTCACCCCCTCTAACATCCATGCTCCACCCATTTTGTGACATCACCATGACATCAGCTGTGGGAACGTCCTCTTTTTCTGTTCCTGATGCCTCCAGAGCCATATGGTGAATAATCTACTCCTATTGGTGTATTAAGAATAGGGGCACAGTAAGCAAAGTTATCCTTACTTCATCATTAACACACATTAACAGATGGTACAATTTTTCCTACCAGACACGCACACACACACACACACACACACACACACACACACACACACACACACACACACACACACACACAAAACAAAATACATGAGTACAACAGACTTCCTTCAAAAGATTTTTCCCTACATAATCATGCATTAAATGCATTTAGGAGGTCTCCCAAGTTCAAGGGGAAAAAATCACTAACTAGAAAGGATTACCAAGAAGTTAACATCAAATAAACATGAAATGACTCAAAGCTGAACGTGAACTTTGTATGCTATATGTAAATTTTGTTTTGAGGAATTTGTTGCTTTCCATTTTAAATGCTCAAGTTAAAATTTACTTTTTTCACTTCTCAATTATGGAAAGTTTTCTTTTATGATTGGCTGGTTTTCATTCTTAAAGCAAAAAATGCACTATTTTTGGTTATACTGATAGTGGAGAATGGCACAAAGTATTGCGTATTACAATCCAATGTAAACGTGCCTTAATCTTGCGTCTCTGACAAATACAAGAAATACTGGCTTTAGAAAATACCACTAACATCTTTAGTAAATAGCCTCATAATAACTTGCAAGACAAATCTAATACGTACCCAAACAATGAGTAAATAAATGCAGTTCAGTGGTCCTGAAATACTGATTTCTATCAATTTTGAGCCACCAGATGCGTATGGTCACTACTTTAATCTACACTATTACATAGTTCCCATTATTAAATCGCCTCCCCAATAAATAAACAAAATGTTACATTTCCAAAGAACATAGGAACTATACAATCTTTCACATACATATATACAATAGAGCAATAATATCTTAGCTGCACACCTTCACCACACACCTTTTAACGCTCAAGTACTGTGCTAACCTCTGTAACACAAACAATGCATACGTGTTATCACTTTACTTTAATTACCTAAACTCAGTGTCAGTATAGAACACCTAAACACATACAACGCCCAACCTTTGATTATTCCTTCGCTATAAAATTATGTTTTGTGACCTGAAATACCTCACTCATCTCTACAATAGCTACTGGTCAGCATCACCTTAGCCACCTGCTCCATTACGCATAAACCTGCGTCCAGCACAGTGAACCGGTAAGCCAATGGGATGGCGAGATTCCCAACAATCTCCAAATAGGGAGATATTTGCCCCATGCAACGGGTGCAGCGGCAGGGGCGGGTGGTACGTAAAACCTCTATAAGCACCGGATCGGTGTTGAAAAAATATTTTGATCTCTCTCTGCTTACTGCTTGCTGCTTCTTGCTGTGGGATTTGAAGTGTTCTTAAGACACTCGGTCTTGCTGGCTGGATTCTGCTAAAATTCAAAGTCTGGTTATATTTGCATTCACAATCTGTCACATACAGAAACTTGCAGAATATACACTGATAAGAGAATATACTTTGCAGCACCTGTCTTCAAGAGCAGTAACCAATAACTTTTATAATAAACCAAACTGGAAAAATGTTGCAGTTTAAAGTACTGTTCCACTTAACTTCTCATATAGTGCTGATGATGTGAGAGATATAACATTTACCTCAGGACACCAAATGTGTCCCTACCATACCCCTAACGTAACTAGATTTAATACAGACTTTTTATACATATTTTAGTTAAACATACACCCTCTTGGTTTTGGAAAGATACTGCCTTGATGATGCAAATGCTAACACATCTGTTCTTGTGCATATGCTGATAAGTAAACTGTCTTCAAGAAAACGCATTCTGGATTAGAAAAGCACATTTTTAAACTTTCTTAGAAAAGCATGTCCTGTTGTCCAGTGAAAGCAGATTACATTCTTGTCATGTCTGTAAGAAGTTCAGCTTTCTTGATGTGTGTGTGTAATACACTCATAAGCAAGTTCCTTATTTTTTTAAGCCACAGTCATTTAGTATGGTTGCTGATCACATATTACTAAACTCTGTTTTTGCATTTAAGCAAGCTTTTTCTTTCAGAATATTTAGAACATAATTAATTTAAATTCATAATATCTAACAATTCCCTCTGTTTTTAAACACACTCAAAACATTTTAAACTGATATGTATTTTTTTATCACATTATATAGTCTTTTGATACAACAAATCAAAATGCAATTTTACATAGTTAATACAGTGATATTAAAGTATTACTAACAAACTGAATGTATTTAACAACTTTTTCTTTTGCAGACCATTCTGTGAAATTATTTTATCAGTTATGAGCTGTGTCTGCTTTAGTTTAACTTGATTAATTTATTCTTTTGCAATTACAGAATTTAATTTATGACTTAGAACTGTTTCATTAACTCTTTGCAACTTGTTGAATTAACTATAAGAGACAAGAACCATGTGCTACTGCAAGCATTTATACATTGTGGTCATGTCTTTGAACTGCCCATTAACATCTTGGTAAAGTACTGAACTGGGCTTAGATAATAAATATTTGAAAGCAATTATTTTACTTGGGTAAAACCAGTGATATTACAACTTGACAAATTACTTTTAAACTTATTACAATGTATTCTGTACAGTATGTATTTACACAGACTGTTTGCTATTCATGCATTTCAATCTAGCAGCTATTCTGAACCCAATTTTTTTAAACATGTTTTTTCACACATATTCATTGCTAGACATTAATTTAATTTGTACTGAATTCTTCTGTATTTGTACATACAAAGACTATAAAGTAAATTTAGACTAATCTTACAAATTTAATAGCATTAATATTAAGCAAAATCTTGGAAAATGTTTATGTCTCTTTAAAAATATCTAGTGGAATTGACACCAAATGCATATGTCTTGTTATTTTAAACTACATACTCAGCAATTAAAAATATTCATGCTTTTTTATACCAACATTGTCTTGCCAAAAACATATTAAAAGTAGTGACCATTTTTGTTAAATTTTTTTACATATCTTTACTCTCTCTTGTATAGCTGTTATCAATTTTAAACCATCTCTTGTTTTTTTTAAACCATCTCTTGTATAACTTTACAGTTTAACAGGTTGTAAATACAATTTAATACTAAACAATACAATAACCATTATGATAGCTATTAACAACTTGTAAAATATCTTATCCTGTCAGGTTTAATCTGTGTTTAATAACTAGAATGACAGTTATAAAATATTTTATCCTATCAGGTTTAATCTGTTTACCAATATTTCTAATGCACTAATACCTGTTTTTCCCTCCCCCTAAAACAGTATTGTTAAGAAGGAACTTCTGCTCTTAGCTTTATTTCAGACCCTTTTGCAACACATACTGCTCTTAGCTTTATTTCAGACCCTTTTGCAACATATACTGCTCACACAGTGTGTAAAACTGATAAAGTGCCCTTCCCCCTGTAGTACTGCAGCACTGTTTATCTGCTTTATAATATATGTCAGCCCAACACTTTGGTTATACATTTGCTTTATTAGCTTATTCATTTTTTGTTTTCTTTTCTGTTGCCTTTGCTAGTAGTTATTTGTACCCTCCTGTATACTTTATTTGAACTGTATGTATACTATAACCCATATGTTGGCTATACTTGATGTAACTAAGGTTTTTTTTTTTTTTTATTAGTGACATATATGCACAATTGTGATGTTTTATTATAATTACCAAATAGTGTTGCATGTGAACATTTTAACAATTATGTTTTAAATAATAAGTTTTTAGAAAAACTCAAGCCACTTGTCTAGCAGTCTTGTTTCTTATCTTATCTTTTCAAAATTTCCTGTAACTATTCATCCAGTCTAGGAAGGTCTGAGCTCACATTTCAATTAACCCTTTTTAGCATTTTTCCTTTAATCATCTGTTAGTAAAATGCTGTTATAAAACACTTAGGGCAGGATTCAAGAAGGCTTACATGGAGTTTAAGAGTAGTGTAAGCCTCCGTGTAAGCCTCCTGATCCAGGAACAGCCCAAACCTCCGTGTAAGAGACAGCTAACACGTCTCTTACACGGACTGGCGTGAATGCTCAATACCTCATTTGCAGCTCAAAGATATGCAAATGAGGTATTTGAGCGATCCAAGAAGCCTAAACCAGTCCGTGTAATGGACGTGTTAGCTACAGAAGTGTACTCAGCTGACAACTGAGTAAATTTCTGCAAAATTGACAACGGAGCTATGTCAGCTCCAAATAAAGGGTGCATATGTTTCATTTAGCATGCCAATGGCCAAATATGTGGCCATTGGCATTAAAAAGTGTTGCAAAAGTATTTTAAATAACTTTTTTTTTTCGTGGGATTTTCAAGTATAACTGCAGTGCACACCCGCGCAAACGGGGTGCACTGCCTAAAACTGAAAACCGAAACTTATAAGCCCACAATTGTGGGATTTATGTATTACATGGAATGACAATGGAGGGACTAGCAGACCAAAAACAATATGGCCTCCGTGTAGTGGTTGTCAAGGGGGGGAAGCTCCGTGTAAGACATGTAACTAAGCATTACTAGGCAATCCTATGTAAATGAGGGTTACAATACTGAAACACACTGCCACATAGGTAATGAGCACTTTCTGAGTAGTGTAAGAGTTACAGAAGGGGGAGGAACAGAGTAAGAGGTAGGTGACATCATGGGGGGAATGATAGAAATAAATGTATCAGATTGGAGGGCAATGTAACGTGACAGATGACAGACAGACATCAGGGAGAGAGGTGTGTCCCAACAGAACACTAGAAAAGTCAAGAAATAGTGGGTGCACACTATCCCTACACTCAAACTTTCTTGATATACGTGCATGCGCGCATGTGCACGCGTGTAAGGCAGGTTCAGCATGTGGGAGCGTGTTGCAAACCATTTACAACGGTTTGCGTGGGCGTGCACGTGTGTAAGGCAGTGTGCGCGCGTTTTACCACGAATCAGCCAAGTCCACACCATGTAAGGATGTGTGTGCGCGTTTAAGCAACTGTGAGCATGCTTAAGCTGGTGTGCACATTGCTCCCCCTGAGGAAACAGATAGGAAAAAGGAAACAACCAGATTACAATGAAGCTGCCAGAGGATACTGCTGGAGTTAATTGGTGATAACAATTGGAAGCAGGCAATTACACAGGCAGACTAGAAGCCCAACCCAGCACTTAAAACACTGCAAACAGCAGTGCAGGTGTTCTCTCAAGAGATACTGCAAGAAAGGAGTAAGCTATCAGAATTGAAAACTGAAAAAGCTGAACTCAGAGCAGAAATGCTAGGGGCTGCCATAGCTGTTATAATCAGGCATAGGCGAATTGCTGAGGGTGGTGACAATGCAGACGCTGACAGACAACCCAGAGTGAGGAGAAGGAGAAGAGTATACAGGCCCAGGGTCACCTACCATGGGTTACATGAGCTGGAGATAGTAGAGCGCTACAGAGTGGACAGAGACCTTCTGCAGCAAATTGTTGAGCTGTGCAGGCCATGCCTCACACACAGAACCAACAGAGGGGAACCCATCCCAGTGGAAACCAAGGTATGTGTTGGCCTAAGAATACTAGCAACAGGTACCTTCCAGAGACCAACTGGTGATATGATGGGATATCACAGGCATCAGCCTCCAGGGTACTGCACCAGTTCCTGGATACCATGTCAGCACATGTCGGTGATCATGTATATTTCCCCAATGCCCGTGAGGTATTGGCCAGCAATATGCGTCTCTTCCAGCAAATAGCGGGATACCCTGAGGTACTGGGTGCAATAGACTGCACGCACATACGCATCAAAGCACCAGCCGGTGAGCGAGGTAGAGCCTACATTAACCGCAAGGGATTCCCCTCCATCAACTGCCAGGTTGTGTGTGATGCCAGGGCATAATAATGAATGTGTGTGCTGGCTGCCCTGGGAGCTACCATGATTCCCACATCTGGCATCTGACGCAGCTGTACCAATCATTTGCCAGTGGGGACTTCCCACACGGACACCTAGTGGGGGGTGCAGGTTATGCACTTGAGCCGTGGCTGATGACACCCATCAGAAATGCACACACACCTGAACAGGAACGCCATAATGAGGCACACGCACGAACACGTAAAGTCATAGAGCGTGTGTTTGGGCTTCTCAAGTCACGGTTCCGGTGTCTGGAAACATCTGGTGGAGCCTTGCAGTACACACCAACTACATGTACCCAAATGATCATGATATGTGCTATGCTACATAATATGATCCTGCGGAAACAGCTGCAGCAGGACCAGCATAGGGGTGGGCCAAACATACCCCCACCATTGCCAAGGCCACCACAGGCAGAGGGTGACTCGGAGGAGGAACAACCTGACCTTGCCCCAGTAGGCAGAAGGAGACGTGCCCATTATGCCCTGGCCTTGGCAAAGAGGCAACGCATAGCACATACACTTGGTCAGTAGGAACACTGGGACTGATACCCGCTCTGACTCACTCATATAGTAACAGGGATGCCTAACATGACACAACCTGCTTCCAAACATGTACAGGGAGTGTAGTATGTGCATCCAACAGAGGCAGCCCTGCAGCACCACCTGAGGCATGAATGCCATGTGTTAAGTAATGTAACACCATGTACCTTATGCACACCTGAGGACCCTGACTAACATCCACCCTCACCAATCATAAACCACAAAAACACAAACCCACCTTCATAGGTACCACAAGGGGTAGGAACCTAGATGTAATGCTACCCAATGCCAGAAGTATAAACAGCAAGATGCGTGCAGTGTAAACGCACACAGTATAGAGAATGTAGATATCAGTGCTGTAATAGAAAACTGGGTCAAAGCCCATATCAGCACCCTAACATTACCAGGTCACACCTTATTCAGTGATATACATGTACAAAAACATGGAACAAGCTACAAAACGAGAATGACTAGCAATAAATGTCATGGATAACTACACCCCCATGTTGGTACCACAACAAGAAGCAACATGGATTAGCCATGGTCAAATACAAATGGCTAAAACTGCCTACTACTATATAGCTTGCTGCAGACCACTGTCATAATAGCAGGAACTGCACCAGGCCTATGTTCATAGGTTCATAGGTTCATACTAGGCTATCTGCCCTAGGGCATTTATAAGCCTAGCCCAGAGTTTTGTGGCTTCCGCCACCCCTTCAGTTTGAAGGATAATATGCCCATTATTTTGCTGTGCCTCTGTCAAGCAGTGACACTGAGGTTATCCCTGGGGTATACCTTCGATCTCTCATCCATTGGTCAAGATTTCTCTTGAACAAAGCCAGCGAGGTGCTCAGCCTCACATGTACCAGGATGTTGTTTCACAGCATAGGGAGTCTCTGGGTGATGAATCTGTCCCTCCAGCACGTCCTATTAATAGCCGTGTTGAGGTTTAAGTCTCTTGCCCTTGTAGTTCTGATGGATTTAGAGGTTTTGAGGTGAAGCATGTTCATTAATTCCAGGTTGGACATGGCCTTGTATGTCAGGCACAGGTCACCTCTGAGCAGACGGTAAGCGACTGAATAGAGCTAGAGTTCCTTCAGTCGGGCAGCATAAGACATATTTTTGAGACCCTTTATCCTTCTGGTGAGGAATTTTTGGGGCCTTTCCAATTGCTGCAGGTGTCGGGTCAGATACATTCCGAATGGGGCATTGTACTCAATCATTGGTTTGATGAGTGATGAGTACAGTGGAACAATGACCTCCCTTGATCAAGATATGAATCCCTGCATGATCAGGTGGGCAATGTAGAAGGTCTTCCTAACTACTTTGACAACGTGAGTGTCAAACGAAAGTTTACTGTCAACCTGGGTGCCCAGATCCCTGATAACCTCTTTTGTGCTTAGAGGATTGCCACCTATATGGGAACTAGGGGTAACCTTGTTTTTCCCAAAGGGTATGACTATGCATTGTTTAGCGTTTAACTTTAGGCCATGGCTCTGGCACCAGTTATCCGTTTCTATGAGACCCTTCTGAAGGATGTCTGTGTCAGATGGGTTTTCAACTATGGTTCCCAGTTTGCAGTCATCTGCAAACTTTGTCATCCATAATCCTCCTGTGTTTGCTTGTACTTCTGAAAAGTAGATGCCGAACAAAAGTGGGCCCAGGACTGAGCCCTGTGGGACACCACTTGTGACAGGCTTGGAGTGTTACATGGCACCAGCAACTCTGAACCTGTGGGTTCTGTCACTTAGCCAGTTTGCAACCCATCTTGTGACGTATGGGTTTACATTTAAGCTGGTGAGTTTTTCAATGATACCTGAGTAGGGTATTGTGTCGAAAGCCTTTGCCAGGTCAAGGTAGGCTGTGTGGACTGCCTTGCCCTCGTCAATGGCCTTGGTGACTGTTTTGAAAAAGTCAACCAAGTTTAAAAGGCATGATCTGCCCTTGACAAAGCCAAACTGGGTTGGATCCAAAGTCTGCAAGTCTCCTATGTCTTCATTTATGAGTTCCATTATGATCCTCTCCATAGCTTTGCAGACCAGGCTTGTCAAGCTGATGGGACGGTAGTTTCCGGGGTCGGTGGAGGCACCTCCTTTGTGAAGTGGGACCACCATTGCCATACGCCACTCCTTGGGTATGTATCCTGAGGTGAGGCTAAGATTAAACAGCTGCCCTAACTGTGGGTTTAATTCCTCATTGAGTTCATGGAGCACACAACCGGGGACACCATCTGGTCCCATGGATGCTGTGTTTTTCACCTTGGATAGAGCAGTTCTCACCTGAGCATTTGAGATGTTTAGGGGGCTACAATCCTCTGGTATAGATATCTCTCCTTTTGGGGGGGAGGGGGGGAGAAATCTGCACTAAACCTGTCAGCCAGTATATTGGCAATGTCTGTAGGTTCAGTGATTTTTACATCATTTTGAACTAATTCTGAGCATATCCGGGAGTTTCCTGCCAGGTTTCTAACATAGCTAAAAAAGGCCTTATGATTGTCTTTTGAGTCCTTAGTGAGTTTTCTCTCAAAATTTGCCTTGGATGATTTTATGGGAGATCTCAGTTTTTTACTTATAATGAGCAGGGGTGTCTTCCCTTCTACGGATTTTGCTCTATCTTGTAGTGGCTCCTTCCTTTTGTTGTAGAGCTTGTTTATGGCTGGGGTCCACCAGACTGGACGCTTGCCTTTGGTACAAAGAATCTTTGTTTTGTTTGGGATTGCCTGATCCATGCAGTCCTGGAGGTGCTGGTAGAAGGCATTTGTAAGTGATTCAGTGGCTTGGGTAATGGTTTCCGCTGGCTTGGGGGCCTTGAAAGAGACCACACCAGTCTTTAGAAGTGTGAAGTCGGCTTTTGAGAAGTTCTTCACTGTGGTCTTTTTTATCTGGAGTGGGGGGCGGGATGTGGACTTCCAGTGAGATTAGTTTATGATCTGATCTCACCAATGATGGGTATACTTCTGGTGTTGAATATTGTGACCTCATGTTCGTGATGATGAGATCTAGTATGTTGTCTCCTCTTGTGGGGATGGTGACTAGTTGTTCCATGGCATTTGAGTTTATGAACTCTAGGAACCTTTGGGCTAGAGTGTTGGGGCTTGAGTAGTGATCCCAGTCTATATTTGGATAGTTGAAATCACCCAGTATGATGGTGTTTGGAGATACATTTATCCCCTCCAGTGTTTTCTGGAAAGCTGTGTGAGGTTCCTGAGTTTGAGAGGGTGGCCTGTAACATGCTACAAACTGCAGAGCAGTCTTGCCTACGGTTAATTGCACCTGGATGGTCTCCGATGCATCGTGCGTTGCCACCAACCTTGAGGTGAGGGAGATCTTGATGAATATGGACACCCACCCTCCTTTCTTGGTGATGTCCGGATTTTGGGGCCGGAACACATGATATGAGGTAACACCTGATAGTGCCGGGGTGCAGACAGGAGCCTTGAACCAGGTTTCAGTCACAGCACAGACATCGATGTTCTCCATACTGAGAAGGGCTTCGAGTGCGTGCATCTTGAGGTTGAGACTTCTGGAATTGAGCAGCATTACCCTTAGTTTTTTTCCTTTTTTGTGTTCTAGGGTGGTAGGTTTAGAATCTGAGCCTTGCCTAAAAAAGGCACAATGGGGGTGGCAAGAGCCTTAGCCAAAATCCAGAAGCCGAGGGGTGACAGGTGCAAGCCGTCCCTTGCGAATCAGCGTGGCTTATCCAGCATGTCATCCCAGGCAGACAGACATTGGATCCCCTTTTGTAGTTTAAGCCAATTATTACAGCTGATCATCTTGTCTCTGTATTGTGGCATCATTCTTGGTGAAGGTAGGATACTGCTCAAGGTCAGGGTCATACCTGCCTGGGCTACATAATCAGAGAGCTCCTCTATGTCTCTTTTCATGTAGTCCAGGGAGGTACGTCTCAGGTCGTTCACACCAGCATGGACAATGACTGAGTCATACTTGTACTTGCAGTTGAGTGACCTGAGTGCTTGCATTATGTGGTGGATTCCAGTGCCCCATAGGCAGCTTACTGTGTCCTTCTCCTTACTCAATCTGGTGAGCGGGACGTCAGTGTGTCTGACTATGGAGTCACCTATGACGAGTGTGTCTGGCATTGTGTTTGGCCTTAAGGGCTGTGACTGTTTGGCATACTGATTCTGTGGTCTATGTGTTGCATGTGCTGTACCCTGTGGAGGCAGTTGTTTGGGTGTCTGCTTTGGTGGCCTCTGCTGTTTTGGTAGATTTCTGATCAGAGCCTCCGAGTATGTCTTTGTGTGTTTATGTGTATGATTTGAAGTTGTGATAGTGCTATGTGAGACTGGGTTTGTGGTGTGTGTGGTTACCTTCTCCTCCTCTCTGGTCTTGCCAGTCCTATGTTGAGAGAGCTCAGCCTCCAGTTTGGCTATATAGTTGCATCTCTCGCATGTATTTGTGTTTTGTGGGAGAAGGAGAGGGTTGTCTGTGTACATGAGGCAATTGTAACATTGCCTCAATATTCCCAGGTTCACCAGCTGAGCAGGAGAGGACACTAGCAACTGATCCCTTGACATGCTAGAAGGAATAGACAAAAATGTTGGAATACAGGAAGATATCAAGCCCCCCAAACCACAATATATTGCTTGACTGACAATACCTACACATACACCATAGTTTCATAGTTTCATAGTTTACTACTAGGCTATCTGCCCTAGTGCATTTATAAGCCTAGCCATAGTGATGTGGCTATTGCCACCCCTTATAGTGGTAATAAGTGTACAGAATAGATTCTGAATATTGTGCCTCTGACGTAGTAGTGACACATTATGACCCCCTTACGTAATCAAATAACTTGACTGTGCCTCTGTCTAGTAGTGACACAGGGGGTAAACCTACAATCTCACATCCAGTTGTCCAGATTTCTCTTGAAGAGAGTCAGTGAGGGACTCTGTCTAACATGAACTGGGATACTCTGCTAGAGTGTGAGAAGCCTCTGAGTTATGACTCTGTCCCTCCAGCATGCCCTATACATGTATGTGCTGACGTTCAGATCTTTAGCTCTCATGGTTCTGGTGGATTTGGATTGCTTGCAGTGGAGCATGTCCACCAAATCCTGATTGGACATGGTCTTGTATGTCAGGCATAGGTCACCTGTAAATATGCGGTATGCCACTGAATAAAGCTGGATTTCCTTTAGTCTGAAAGCATATGACATGTGTTGTAGACCCCTGATCTTCTTGGTAAGGTACTTTTGGGGTCTCTCCAGCTGTTGCAAGTGCTGTGTGAGGTACATACCAAATGGGGCTTTGTATTCAATCATGGGCCTGATAAGGGAGAAGTATAGTGGTACAATGACCTCCTTTGATCTGGATGGAAAACACTTCATGATAAGGTGGGCTAGATAGAAAGTCTTTCTAACCACTTTGGCAACATGGGAGTCAAAGGAGATGTCACTATCTACATGTGTCCCCAGGTGTCTGATTTGTTTTCTGTGCTCAGTGGGTTGCTGTCTATGTATTGATTTTTGGGTACTTTGTTCCTCCCAAAGGGGATGACTACACATCAGTTGCATTCAGTTTCAGGCCATGATTCTGGCACCAGCTATCTGTCTTTGTGACAGCATTCTGTAGGATGTGTGTGCCGGCTGATGTATTCACTATGGTGCCTAGGTTGCAGTCATCTGCAAACTTTGTCAGCCACAACCCTCCTATGTTTGCTTTCACATCTGAAAAGTAAATGCCAAATAAGAGGGGTCCCAGGACAGATCCTTGTGGGACACCACTTGTGACTGGCTTTGAATCTGACAAGGCACCTGCAATGTTGACTTTATGGGTTCTGTTTCTTAGCCATTTTGCAACCTATCCTGTGACATATGGTGTTATATTTCAGCTGTTGAGCTTGTCTATGATGCCTGAGTGGGGTATTGTGTCAAAGGCCTTAGCCAAGTGCAGGTAGGCTGTGTGGACTGCGTAGCCCTCATCAATGGCCCTACTGACAGTTTCAAAATAGTCAACTAGGTGCAAAAGGCAGGATCTGCCCTGTACAAAGCTGAACTGGGTGGGATCAAGGGTCTGTATGTCACCAATGTCTCTGTTTAAGAGCTCCATAATGACTCTTCCCATAGCTTTGCAGACAAGGCTGGTTAAGCTTGTGTGGTGGTAGTTGCCAGGGTCTGTGGAGGCATCTCCTTTGTGGAGTGGGACCACTGTTTATGTACGCCAGTGTTCAGGTACATATCCTGTAGCAAGGCTAAGGTTAAATAGCATTTGTATATTCGGGTTTAGCTCCTTCTGGAGTTCACATAGCAAGCAACTGGGGATACCATCAGGTCCCATTGATGCTGTGTACTTGTCTTTGCTGAGTGCGGCTCTCACATGAACATCCGAGATGACAGTGAGGTTACATTCAGCTGTGATAACTATCTTCTTTTGGGGGTGAGGGAGGGGGAAAATTGCACTGAATCTGTCTGCCAGAATGTTGCCAATATCTGTCAGGTCACTGAAATATATGTTGTTGTGTACCAACTCTGAGCATATCTGAGGGTTCCCACCCAGGTTTCTGACATAACTGAAGAAGGCAGTGTGGTTATCTTCATTGTCTTTGGTGATTTATGTCTCCAAGTTGACCTTGGATGTCTTTATGAGAGAATGTAGCTTTTTACTAGTGCTGATCACAGCTGCCTTCCCTTTAGGAGATGTAGCTCTGTCTTGCATTAATATCCTTCATCTGTTATACAGTTTGTTTATGGCTGGGGTCCACCAGACAGGCCACTTTCCCTTGGTGGAGAGGGTCTTGTTTTTATTTGTGATTGCATGGTCCATGCTTTCTCGGAGATGTCCGTGAAAGCGTCTGTGAAGGAGTCACCATTGTGTGTTGTGGTTTCCACTGGCCCAGTGGGCTTAACAGATACCATCTCAGTCCGAAGAAGTGTGAAGTCAGCTTTTGAGATGTTTGTCACTATACTCTTTGTATTATACTAGCACTGACACAAGTGTAGACAATTTCCCAGAATCCATCAAACAAAATGGACATGCAAATGTAACACTTCCACAAGAGGGGTAAGCATACTGGATGTGATAATCAGAAATATGTGTACTGGATGTCAAGATGAGAAGTGTATCCCTCACTGGTAAGACCAGACCATAGAGTAATCACACTGTAGTTACACATCCCGACCCCAGTCCCTGGCCAGATTACCACAGTGAAACACATGTATAAAGCATAGCTTGCACCCCTACAAACCAATGTGGAATCCATGAAAAGCCCTGTGCAGGTCCAGAATATGGGACACACTGCAGAACATGTTATACAGGCATACCATGAACACAGCCAAGAGTGCTTGGAGTCTGCAATCACAAACAACAAGACACAGTGCCATACACCCAGGCATCTGGCATGCTGGACTCCAGCAATTACTAAACCATTGAAGAGAATGAGGAAGCTACCACATGACAGATCAACATAAAAAGTGAAGTAATCAGTGATCACTAGTATGGCAATAAAATGTGTCCACACATACAATCCACTAAGGCCAGGCAAAACAAGTAGAATCTGTGAATCCAGTGGCAATGTGACACCTGTCCCAAGTACACACACAACAACAACTCACCCCAATAAATACAAATGTATGTGATAGACACAACCAGGTAGCCAAACCAAAGCCTGAGCACCCCCAAATCAGTACTGTCAAAACTAGTCAGGAGGACAAGGTAACCACATACACCACAAACCCAGTCCCACATAGACCTACAACGACTGTAAACCAAACACATAAACACAAAAACATTCCCAGAGGCCCTAATTACAAACACACAACACCAACACAAGCCTCCAAAGCAGACACCCAATAAAACAACCTGCAGACATAGCACATGTAGCACATAGTACACAAAGCTGGTGTGCCAAACAGTCACAGGACAGAAGGCGAAACAACATGCCTGATACAGTTGTAATAGGTGACTCCATAGTGAGACATGCTGCTGTCCCAGGGATGGCTTGCACCTGTTACCCATGAGCGTCTGGATATTGCCTAAGGCTTTTGCAACCTACAGAGATCCTTTCATAGGCAAGGCTGAAAAGATCAACCCACCACCATAGAAAACAAAACTGGAAAGAAACAGAAGGGTAATGCTGATCAATGCCAGATGTGCAAACCTCAATATGCATACTCCTGAGTCCCTCCCCAGTATGGAGAACATTGATGTGTGTCCAGTGATAGAAACCTGCTGCAAGCCTCATGACAGCACACCAGCACTACCAGGTAATACCACATATCATGTGTTATGGCCACAAAACCAGTAACAAAACATAAAAGGAGGGTGAGTATCCATATTCAGCACAGGCACCCATACGTCCAGTTAACTGACAATGCTTATGTCATTGCAGTCCACCCATGTGCAACTATCTGTAGGCAAGACTGCTGTACAGTCTGTAGCAAGCTACAGACCACACTCTCACACACAGGAACCCCACCCCACTGTCCTGAAGACAGTGGACAGTATGAATGTACCACCAAATACAAAACAAGGTACACACAAATTACCACATAGGTCGTAAACCATTATGTGTGGAAGGAGTAATCAGGGACCTAGTGACACAAGTGGGCAGTCACCTGTTATGTGACAGTCACATCGCCAATTTGTCTAGGAAGACTGTCTATATTGGACACTGTATCATGAAAGGATTCACATCTACGTCAACAAAGTTCATTGTGCCACTATACTGTTCCCCTATCAGACCATATTGTAATACAATGCCTCATTTGGGATGTACATTACCTGGCACCTGCAGCAGTTAGAAAGACCTCAAAGGTACCTCAGCAAGAGTCAGAAAGGGTATCAAATATATCTCATATGCTGCCTGGCTGTAGACACCACAGCTGAATGCAGTCACATACTGCCTACACAGAGGCATTGTATGTCTGTTGTACAAGTCCATGTCCAACACAGAAGTAATGGACATGCTCCACCCCAGAAAACTCAAAGCCATCGGAGCTGTGTGAGTCAGAGATGTCAACCTTAACACATAATCAAATAGGATGTGCTGGAGGGACAGATACCTAACCCTGAGTCTCTCCACACCCTGGAACAGAATACCACTACATATTAGGCAGAGCCCCTCACTGACACTCTTCAACAGGAAGTTAGCAAAATGGATGGATAATTGTAGATGTACACTGGGGGTCTTTACTGTGTCATGTCCAGACAGAGGCACAGCTAAGTAAATCATAAATGGCCATAATATTCACATAGCAAGGGGTGGCAAAAGCCACACACACTGTGGATAGGCTTACAAATTGCCCTAGGGTGGATAGCCTAGTATGAACCTATGAACCTATTATGATACAAATTGTACAAGACACTAAGGATAACCCCAAGGCTGCTGCAACTGATGGTAGTAAGTGTGTTGTGAATTCCTGGATATGCTCTGGATCACACAAATATTACAAACAACATACCAAACACACACACCCATTGCCAACATACATCCTGACAGGTGCAGTGCAACCCCCCCCCCCCTCATAATGCCAAATATCTTTCCCAGCAGACTGCTGCCTCCCTGACATTATGTCAGCCTTACCACAGGATATGTACCCAAAGAGCAGTGTACAACAACAGTGGCTGTTCTCAAGAAAGGTGTCGCCTGAATGGATATTAAAAACAACCACCACAGAATCCTGAGAAGCTTGGTCTGCACAGATATGGAAAGGATCAGCATGTACCGCAGACATAACGATATTGGGAATCTATTGACACCCGACCCTACCCAGTGTGGGTTTATGAAGTGCAGACCCCGCCCCTAAACATGTGTGACTCAGTTGAAACAATAATTGAGGTCACTGATGAGGGCAATGTGGTCCACACAGTGTAGCTGGACCTTGCAAAGCCTTCCATACAATACCCTATGTGTTCAATATAGATATGCTCACCAGCTTATATATACACCCCAATGTCACTAGAGGGGTTGCAAACCAGACCAACGACAGAACTGACATGGTCAGACATGCTGCAGCCATGTCAGACTACAAACCACATATAACAGGTATCCCACAAAGCTTGGTCCTGAGACCTTCCACGTCTGGTATATATGCCCCATAGGTACAGGCCAACATGTAAGGACTGTGCCTGAACATGTTTGTAGAGGACTACAAACCGCCTAACATATCTGACACTCCAGCTGACACAAGCATCCCACAAAAGGGCCACATAGAAACAGACAACTGGTGCCATAGCCATGTCAGCATGTTAAATGGAGAAAACTGTATAGTCAACCTCTGTGGATATACAGTAAGTGACCACCAATTACCACATAGGTGTTAACCCATTACATACTTAACATGTAATGACAGACCTGGGTACACAAGTTGATAGATATCCTGCATTGGACAAACATGTGGCTGTAGTGTTAACAGAAACAATCCATATACCAACCTAATTATGAAGGTTATGACATCTAGATAAGGGGAGGTCATTGTGGTTCTGCAGTTATCCTTCGTCAGCGTTACAAATGACCACAACAGCCCCTGTGGGGTGTACCTCAGCAGACACCTCCATCAACTGTAAAGTCCACAACAGTACTTCACCAGGAGTATCAAAGAGCTTGAACACATGTAATGTGTCGCCTGATTAAACAGAGTGCAACTCCACACACTGCCATGCTGGCCACCCAGATGCAAGCTGTGCCTGATGTAGAAAGCCATGTCCAAGCTGGAATCAATGAACATGCTGCACCTTGTACAATCTGAATGGCAGTGAGCTATGCACATGAGGGACCTGAACCCCAGCACTGACATACATAGGACAAGCTGTACTGCATTATCCATAACACAGAAGCCACCCCCACGCATGAGTAAACTACCAGTACAGGTTATCCATAGAGTCACTCGTTGATTCTCTTCAACAGGAATCTTAATGAGTGGATGGGAGATGGTAGGTTTACCCTGGGTATCAATGTTATGTCACAGGTAGACAGAGGCACAGTATACTAAACAAGACATATGTCATGGCAAACTACACTTACAATGTGTCGAAGGGCAAACACACTCTCTGACTAGCATTAGAAATGGCCTAGGGCACATCAGTAGTGTTTGCCAATGTACACCTATGTTGTGGAATACACTACTGATGTTGGATGAGGCTGTTGTAAGTAGTTAATATCTGAACATAATGCAACATGGTCAGATAGGTTCATAGGTTCATAGGTTTATACTAGGCTATCTGCCCTAAGGCAGTTATAAGCCTAGCCCAGAGTTTTGTGGCGTACGCCACCCCTTATATGGAAACAATACTGTGCCCATTAGTTTGTCGTGCCTCTGTCCAGCAGTGACACAGAGACAATCCCCGGGGTAAACCTATGATCTCCCATCCACAGGTCAAGATTCCTCTTGAACAGAGCCAGCGAGGTGCTCTGCCTCACATGGACCGGGATTGTATTCCACAGCATAGGGAGTCTCTGAGTGATAAATCTATCCCTCCAACATGTCCTACTTATATCCCTGCTAAGGTTTAAGTCACTTGCCCTAGTGGTTCTGGTGGATTTGGCGATTTTGAGGTGGAGCATGTCCATTACTTCCTGGTTGGACATAGCCTTGCATGTCAGGCACATGTCACCTCTGAGCAGATGGTATGTGACTGAATAGAGCTGGAGTGTCTTCAATCTGGCAGCATATGACAGATGTTGGAGTCCCTTTATCCTTTTGGTGGGGGACTTTTGGGGTCTCTCCAATTGCTGCAGATGTCAGGTGAGATACATCCAGAATGGGGCATTGTACTCGATCATTGGTCTGATAAGTGAAGAGTACAGGGGAGCAATGACCTCACTAGATCTGGATGTGAATCCCTTCCTGATCAGGTGGGCAATGTAGAAGGTCTTTCTAGCCACTTTAGCAACGTGAGTGTCAGAAGAAAGGCCACTGTCAACCTGGGTCCCCAGGTCCATGATAACCTCCTCTGTGCTTAGAGGATTGCCACCTATATGGTAGCTTGGGGTTACCTTGCTTATCCCGAAGGGTATGACTATACATGTTTTGGCATTTAACTTCAGGCCATGGCTCTGGCACCAGCTATCAGTTTCCGTGAGTCCCTTCTGAAGGATATCAGTGTTTGATGCACTGTCCACTATGGTGCCCAGTTTGCAGTCATCTGCAAACTTTGTCAGCCAAAGTCCTCCCATGTTGGCCTGTACTTCTGAGAAGTAGATGACGAACAATAGGGGGCCAAGGACTGAGCCCTGTGGGACACCACGTGTGACCAGCTTGGAGTCTGACATAGCGCCAGCAACTCTAACCCTGTGGGTCCTGTCCTTAAGCCAGTTTGCAACCCATCTTGTGACATATGGGTTTACATTTAAGTTGGTAGGTTTTTCTACAATACCCGAGTGGGGTATTGTGTCGGAAGCCTTTGCAAGGTCAAGGTAGGCTGTATGGACTGCCTTTCCCTCATCAATGGCCTTAGTGACTGTTTTGAAGAAGTTGACCAAGTTCAAAAGGCATGATCTGCCCTTGACCAAGCCAAACTGGGACAGGTCCAATGTCTGCATGTCCCCTATATCTTTGTTTATGAGCTCCATTATGATCCTCTCCATAGCTTTGCAGACTAGACTTGTTAAGCTTTTGGGCGGTAATTACCAGGGTCCGTAGAGGCACCGCCTTTGTGCAGATGTGCACAACTGGACCCTAACCAGGCTGTTGTGCACACTATGGAAATGTAAAGCAGTGATAGGACTAAAGCCCAGGATACTGTCCACCACAGTGAAAGTACTGAACCACCACACTATACAGTACTACAGTGTTAGGTCAGTATGAACGGATGTTGACAATTGTATGCAAAGTATCCCATGCAAAACCTGCAGGCACAGTATAATCCCTGTTGTGTTCACACAAAAAGCATTTGGACAGTAACTACACAACATGGCACAGAACACACAACCATAAACTGGAGATATTTGTTGAAGGTCACACTTATCCACAAATGTGATGGGCTGCAGAGTTCAACATATGGAAAGCTCACACTGGGCATGCTCACACACTTTGATAAATGAGACATCTTTCACACAACATGCCATGGGAAGGCTGAACTGGGCATGCTCACACACTTAGTCCAAATGTTCCTCTTAGCAACTGGGAAAACTCACCACAGGATGCTCATTCCCCTTTCTAAACACTGATGATGTCAGCACCCTATAAGTATATCAGGAGAAAAGTAATCTTTTGTAATCCGAATAGTGCGCTCTGCTAATGCATCCGTCTTTAGTGTCATAACATAGTTAGGTAGGGGTTTGAATCCAGTAAGTGTGTGTGAAAGGAATATCCCTTTTGGCAACTTTTCAGGCTTGTTGGCTGTTGGTGAAGCACCCTCCAAGAGGAAAAACTACTGAGAGAAGAAGGGAGCCACTGTTGAGATTTTAAGTATTTTTTCTCTGTTTATTTGCTAAGTTTTTCTGCATAGCTGCTTAGCACTAGCTCTTTCTTGTTCTGGCTGATTTTGTATTAGTAGCGTATTAGTATTACAACCAAAAGTTGTTTGTTGAATTTCTTTGCCTTAATTTTAATTCTTAATTTTTTTTAAAAACTTTTCCTTAAAACTGTCCTGACTAGCACCTTTGTGTGGGGTCATACTAAATTGTTATTATACTGTTATATTACTAGCAGAACCTCTGCTATCTCTGTAAAACAAAACAAAAAAAAAACAAAAATCTCTTTTTTTTAGAGTTAAAAAGTTCAAAGTTAGGCTTTAGGTTCCTGCTTCCTTTCCTGGTTTGCTCTTGAGTTTTTGTTTTTGGGCTTTTTGGGGGCTCTGTTCAGGAGGGGCAGTGACAGTGGCAGTGCATCTGACCTGCCCCTGCCCCACACTGCCCCCACGACTTGTGGTTACTGACTTATTGCTGTAGTTTCATTTCCACCTAGGGTCATTTTTCATAACTCCTTCATCTTCCTCCTGGTTTGAGCCGCCTTTTAGGCTTTGTTTGCTGTTGGTTCAGGGCTTGTTGCTTGTTGGTGAATGAGAGAGAAGAGGAAAAATGCTGAGAGAAAGAAGAGCCACTTTTTTGATGTTTATTTGCTTTTTCTCTGTTTATTTGCTAAGTTTTTTGCCATTTTCATTTAGCTTGAGCATTTTCTGTATTAGTTTTCTTATTTAGAGCACAAAGTAGCTGTATTTTTGCTGAATTTCAAAAGCTGTTTGCTGATTAAATGCTTTTTTTCTTATTTAAATCTTATTTTTTCTTAAAACTTTCATTTCTGTGTGGGTCATTTACTGCACTTGTATAACTTGATATTACTACAGAACTTCTATATCTCTGTAAAAACAAAACCTCTAAAATCTTAAAAAAAACAAAAACAAAAAAGAGTTAAAAAGTTCAGTTACAGGTCATGCTGTTAAGAGTTCAGTTACAGGCTTGTGTGAGAAAGTTTCTGTGAGGGGCTTTTTGTGGGTCTCTTTTGCTTGGGTCTCTGGGTGGGTATCTGGCTGATCCCCGTGAGGCAGTGTTACTGATCCCCACTGTAGTTTTACTGACAGTTGAGGTCATTTCTGACTTGACTTCCATCTTTCTTGGCAACTAGGGTCATTTCCTGTTTGAAAATCTTTTCCTCTCTTGTTGGAGCGCCTTTTCAGGCCTGTGAGAGGAAAAACGCTGAATCTCCAAGAGGAAAAACGCTGAGAGAAGAAGGAGCCACTTGAAGATTTTTAGCAGTTTTTCTTCTGTAATTTTGCCTTTTTTTTCTTATTTGCTTTTGCTTTGTTTTTTTGCTGGCTAGTGGTTGTTGATTTTTCACAAATCCAAAAGCTGCTTTCTGTTTTTAGTGGCTGTATTTAGAGCACAATGCTTTTTTCTTAAAACTTGCATTGTTTGCACTTACTTAATTTTTTCTGGTTTTTGGGTCAAACTCTGCACTTGTTATAAATTTGATATACTCTTATAACTTGGGGTTTACTACTCTTACAAAACAAAAACAAAAAAAAAACAAACAAAAAAAATCTCTGCTTTTTTCAGTTAAAAAAAAAGTTTAAAGTGCTGTCTCAACTGTTTGTTTCCTCTAAGCTGGCTTGGTTCTTGGTTGAAGGAGTATCTCTGCTGTTTCTGAACAGTGAAAACACACCACAGGATGCTCATTCCCCTTTCTAAACACTGATGATGTCAGCACCCTATAAGTATATCAGGAGAAAAAAAATCCCCCAGCAATTCAAATAGCGCACTCACATCCCTTTTGGCAATTGTGAAAACACACCACAGGATGCTCATTTCCTTTTCTAAACACTGATGATGTCAGCACCCTATAAGTATATCAGGAGAAAAAGAATCCCCCTAGCAATCCAAAGAGCGTGCTCTGCTAATGCATCTGTTTCTAGTGTCATAACATAGTTAGATAGGGGTTTGAATCCAGCAAGTCGCAAGTGTTTGTGAAGGGGGATAAGTATGTATGAAAGGAACAACCCTTTTGGCAATTGTGAAAACACACCACAGGATGCTCATTCCCTTTTCTAAAAACTGATGATGTCAGCACCTTATAAGTATATCAGGGGAAAAGAAATCTCACAGTAATGCGAATAGCGCACTCTGCTAATGCGTCCATCTCTAATGTCATAACCTCGTTAGGTAGGGGTTTGAATCCAGCAAGTGTGTGTAATGGGGGGTATATGTGTATGAAAGAAACATCCTTTTTGGCAACTGGGAAAACACACTACAGGATGCGCATACCCCTTTCTAAACGATATCACAATTATTTATGGCTTTTGATTCCAGACATGTCACGTGTGTTTTGCTCACACAGAATGCCCATGTGTGCGGGTTGTTTCTCACAATAATGCAGGACATCGATTAAACCAGTTATGGCATTGCACACATGATGTATGTGTGTGCCAAATACACATATGTACCTGTGACCTTCAATAGTTACCGTGTGTGATGCCTGCCACATGTGAATACATGGTATTTGCACAGGGTAACATTATGACTGTGGTCTTCTGTGCAGGTGCTGTATGTGGGATGTGTATATACAGTGTGGAATGTAGATGCTATCAACCTAGTAGTGAGAGATACACACCTGGTCTGAGGCATATAGTCTACATGTTGTTGATGAACAGGTGCTGCATGTTTTCTCCTGTTGTGGGAGTGGTAAGACGTTGTTCCATAGCAATGCAGTGACCGCATGCTAAGAACCGTTCAGCTAGGGTGTTGTAGCTACAGTAATTCATTAGCATTCAGTAATATGTCAGCATTCCTGGTGAGGGTCTGATGCCAACCAAGGTCAGGGTTCTACCAGCCTGTGTCACTTGCTCAGTGAGCCCTTCCATGTTCCCTATCATGTATCCCAGTGAGGGACATCACACATCAGCTGTAGTGGCATGGACAATGACTGAGTCATATGTGTCCATGCATCTGACTGACCTGTATGCTTGTGCTATGTGGTGGACCATAGTGCCCCATGAGCATATCACTGTGACCTTCACCTTGTCCAGCCTGGTGAGCATGACCTCACTGTACTGGACAATAAAAGTACCTAACACAACTGCAGCAGTAGTGTTGTATAGCTGTACAGACTGTGCTTGTTTGGCACACAGGATTTGTGTGCTATGTGTTATGCGTGCTGTGTTCAGGCCTATCATATGCCTGTGTGCCAGCTGCAGAGGTGTCTGCCACTCAGGCAGGATGCTATGCTTAGGCTCCACAAATGGCGCGGTGTGTTTCCGTGTTTGTATTGCTGTCAGTGTAGGTCCACATCAGACTGATATTGCAGTCACTGTAGTATTTCATGCCACCTGACAGGTTATGCCAGCACTGGGTTCAGAGTGCTTAGTCCACAGTTTGGCCATGTGTTTCCATCTCATACATGTGTTGTACATACATGGGTAGGGGATAGGGTTGACTGTGTACATGTGGCAGCTGTGACATTACTACAAGACTCACATATTCCACAACTGTACCATAGAGGTGACTGACAACTGACCTTTGCACAAGCTACCATAGTATTGAGATTGCATTGGTGATTAACAGCACATAGGGCCAATGGTGAACAAGATGCATAGGTCCATAGGTTCATACTAGGCTATCTGCCCTAGGGCATTTATACACCTAGCCAGAATGTGTGTGGCTTTCACCATGCATTGTAAATCTATCTTGCAATGCCCTTTTCCAAGGTTAGTAAACTGTGCCTCTGTCTAACAGTGACACATAAGTGATACCCAGGGTAAACCAACAATGTCACATCCAGTCATTAATATCCCTCTTGAAGATAGTCACTGAGTGACTCTGCCTAACCTCTATAGGGATAATATTCCAGAGTGAAGGGAGCCTCTGAGTTATGAATGTGTCCCTCCAGCATGTCCTATGTATATCACTCCTGAGGTTCAAGTCTTTCCAGCGTGTAGCCTGATGGGATCTGGATATTCTGAGGTGCAGCATGGCCATTAAGTCAGGGTTTGACATGGCTTTATATGTCAGGCACAGATTGCCTATGAAGATGCAGTATGCCACTGAGTAGAGCTGCTGTTTCTTTAACCAGTCAGTATGTGGCATCTGTTTGAGCCCTTTGATCCTCTTGTTGAGGTACTTTTGTGGTCTTTCCAGTTGCTGCAGGTGTCTGGTAAGGTGCATGCCGACAGGGGCATTGGAGTCAATTATGGGCATGATGAGGGTCGAGTAAAGAGGCACAATGTCCTCCCCTGATCTACATGTGAATCCCTTTATGATGATGTGGCCCATATAAAATGTTTTCCTAACCACTTTGGCCATGTTGTTGTCAAATGAGAGAATGCTATCAACCTGTGTACCCCAAGGTCCATAATTCCTTTGTCTACACTTAATGGATTAACACATATGTGGTATTTTGTGGTCACTTTGTTTTTGACAAAGGGGATGACTATACACTTTTTGGCATTCAGCTTGAGGCCATGGCTGTGGCACAAGTCGTGTGTTTCCAAGAGGACCTTTTGGAGGATGCATGTGTTAGCTGGAGAGTTGATTATGGTGTCCAGTTTGCAGTCATCTGCGACTTGCTCAGCCACAGTACTTCCATGTTGGCCTGTACCTCTGATAAATATATACTGAACAAGACAGATACCAGGGCTGAGCCTTGTGGGACACCACTTGTAACTGGTTTTGAGGCTGACATGTGTGTTCTGCCCTTGAGCCACTGTGCAACATCTGTAGTGACATAGGGGTTAATATGTACACTGGTGAGCTTCCCTAGAATGCACAAGTGGGGTATTGTATCAAAGGCTTATGCAAGGTCCAGGTAGGCTGTGTAGACCACCTTCCCCTTGACAGTGGCCTTGGTGACTGTTTCAAAGAAATCAAACAGGTATGAGAGGCAGGATCTGCCATTAACAAAGCCAAACTGTGTATGATGACGTGTCTGTAGGTCTCCAATATCTATATTTATGAGGTTCATGATGATCCTTGCCATAGCTTTGCAGACCAAGCTATTCAGACGTATGGGGCGAATAGTGTCCAAGATCCGTTAAGGCACCACCTGAATGTAAAGGGACCACTGTTGCTGTACGCCACTCTTTGGCCACATATCGTGTAGTAAGGCTGGGATTGAACATTAGTGTTATGTCTGGGTGTAGCTCTTCTTGGGGTTCATGTAGGACACAGCCTGGGACACTGTCTGGTCCCATTGATGCAGTGTTTATTGCTTTGGAGAGGGCAGCTCTTACCTGAGCATCTGAGATGTCAGGGTGGGCAGCACTCTGCTGGGAGAAATATTTGCCCTTTTGGTGTGGAGGGGGGGGAGAAGGTAGCAGTGAACCTGTCCACTAAGATGATGTCAAAGTCTGTGTGTTTGGTATTTCGTGTGACATCTTGTACTACCTCTGAGCATATCTGGGTATTGCCACCCAGGTTCCTAACATAACTACAGAAAGCCTTGTGATTATCCTCAGTGTCTTGTGGAATCTTCTCTCAAAGATGGCCTTAGACAATCTTATGAGTGCCTGTAGTTGTCTTCTAATACTCATCAGTGATGCCTTCACATTTTGGGAGTTTGTTGTATCATGTAGTAGCTTCATCCTTCTATTGTATAGTTTGTTTATGGCTGGTGTCCAGCACACAGGATGTCTGCCTTTGGAGGATTGGGTCTTGCTTTCATTTGGGAGTGGATGAGCCATGCATTCCTGAATGTGTCCATAGAATGCCTTTATACAGGTATCTGCAGTCTGGTCCATATTTTCAACAGGCCTGGGGGCTTTGAAGGTTTCCACATCATTTATGAGGAGTGTGAACATGCTTGACATGAGTTGTTGACTGTATTCTTCTGTGCAGGGGGTGGCCTTGGGATGTGAATATCCAGTGAGATTAGTTTATGGTTTGATCTTACCAGTGAGGGATACACTTCTGGTCTGGAGCATAGAGTCCCCATGTTGGTGATGATCAGGTTCAGTATGTTTCCCCTCTTGTGTGAGTGGTAACAAGTTGTTCCATAGCATATTGGTATATAAATTCCAGTAATCTGTGGGCTAGGGAGTTGGAGCTACAGTCATGCTCCCAGTCTATGTTTGGGTAGTTTAACCCACCCAATATAATGGTGTATGGACAGACCTACATATTTCCAACTGTTTTCAGGAAGGCCAAGTGCAGTTCTTGTGTTTGTGAGGGTGGTCTGTAGCAGGCTATAACCTGGAAGGCAGTTTTACCCATTGTTACCTGCATATGGATAGTCTCTGATGTTTGGTGCTTTGCCACCAACCAGGAGGTGTGGGTATCTTGGATGAATATCAATACACCCCCTCCTTTTGTGGTTTTGTGCAAGTTTTGGGCCTGAAAAGCATGGTATGAGGTATAACTTGGTAGTGCTGGAGTGCTGTTGGTAGCCCCGAATCTGGTATCTGTTACTGCACAGATAGTGATGTTCTCCATGCTGAGGAATGTTTTGAGTGTGTGCATCATCAGGTTTAGAGTCCTACAGTGGCATATATGACTGCTCACATGTACAGATGCCAGGTAAGTCATATGCAAAGTGTCACAGGCAACGTACATGTGCACAGGAGAAACAGTGACATTCTGTCAAGTGAGACATGAACATACATATAGTAAGCTATGCAGATGTCACTAGGAGTCCACAGAAGCTGTGTAACTCTGCATGGCAGGTCAGATCAGTATTCCAGGGTAACTGCAAGGAAACATGCATGCAAACATAGCTACTGTAAGCAGGGCTGCATGTAGTCCATTGTACAACAAACAAGCTGTACCACTATCAGTAGGTACACTGCAAATGCTCACCAGCTGACATATGAATACCTATGTCACCAAAGGTGATACTTACCAGACCACGGACAGAAATGACATGGCCAGACACGCTGCATCCCACATGAACACATATCTCAAGCAACACAGACCTCACAATGTCAGTGTTCATAACAGGCACAGCCCATAAGGCCAAACACAATGTGTGACACACCTATAATAGGTGATGCCATAGTCAGACACACTGACGTCCCCCTCCAGACTGAGCAAGGTGAGGGTCACATTTAGCTACCTGTCGGGTGATAGAATGTGCCACATAACACAAGCACTCAGGTCACTCCACAGCAAGTACAAGTATGAGGCAGTCATTGTCCATGCTGGTGTGAACAACCTGAGACGTACCTCCCTGGACCACATGGAAAGAGACACAGAGGAGCTCTTACATCACCCTCTCAAACTCAGGAATCCCACACAGCCTTCATGATGACACATGAGAGTATAGATTTCTCTGCAAACACCATCATACTGGGTGACTTCAACTACCCAAACATAGACTGTGAACATTACTCAAGCCACAATACCCAAGCTCTAGGGTTCCCATAGTTCAGAAACTCTTTAGCTATGGAACAGGTAGTCAACATTCCCACAAGAGGGGCAAATATACTAGACCTGATCATCACAAACATGAGTACAAAATGCTCACCACTTGAAGTATATCCCTCATTGTTGCAATTGAACCATATACTAATCACACTGGAGTACTGGATGCCCCACATATGCAAACCTCAAACACATCGATGTGTGTGTGGGAAATGCCCCTATTAGCAACTGTGACAGTACACTACAGGATGCAGATTCCCCTTTTGAAACACTGATGATGTCAGCACTCTATAACTATATTACCTGAAATACAATTCTCCAGTAATTCGTATAGCATGCTCTGCTAATGTGTTTTTCTCCAGTGTCATAACATAGTTAGGTAGGGGTTTGAATCCTGCAAAGGGAATGTATGTGGGGTTTGTGTGTTGCTAAATGCTGTGAGGGAAGAGTGCCTTTTGCCAACTGGGAGAGCACACTACAGGGTGCACATCCCTCTTCCTAAACACAGATGATGTCAGCACCCTCTAAGTACAGCATTAGAAAAGACTTCTCCCGCTAGTGCAAATAGCACGCTCTGCTAATGTGTCTGTCTCTAATGTCATAACACAGTTAGGTAGGGGTTTGAATCTTGCAAATGGAAAGTATGTGTTTTAGTGTGGGTGGGGTTAGTGTGTGTGCACAATGCTGGGGGTGGGATGTGGCTTTTGCCAAATGGGGCTATGCACTGCAGGGTGCACATTTCCCTTAACAAACAGTGATGTTGACAGCACCCTATACAAACAACATGACAACAGACAACTGCCAGTACTCAGTATAGTGCTACATGCTACTGTAACACGCACATGTACCAGAATATACCTAGATAGTGTTTTGAAGCCTGAATGTGGCAAGTGTGTGGATGTGGGATGTTTCTGTGTGTGCATTTCCGTATGGAAAACATGTTTGATGTGGCAATCAGGGTACCACAGTACCTGATGCACATTACACTTTTAAACTATTGAGGTTGCCTGCACCCTGTGAGTACAGGTAGAGAGGAGGAAATCGGTAGTAATCCACATAGTGCACTTTTCAAATGTGTACCTGTCATGTATCGACAGCTACTCATGTAGGGTAATAAATAATGGAAATGGCAGGTGAGCGTGTGCATGTGTGGGGGTAGCAGGGTGTGTGTAAATGCATGTATGACAGAACAGATACATATAGCTGAATCTACATAACAGCACATGATGCACATACCCATAGTCAATGGTAGCATGAGATGGTGTGCAGCTGGTACGCTTTGGTAAGTAGTATGGGTGCAGATAACAATTCAGGACATTCATACAGTTACTGCAGCAGGAATGCTGGGATATACACACAATCATAGTGGAACAGTGAACAGTTACCAACATGTTACTACTTATACACATCTATGTAGTCACCTTTTGCATCAGCAACGTGTTTAACTTTTCCTGCACTGATGTTGTAGTATGCAGTAGGTGGCACAGTGTCATCATATGCACAGGGTGTGGGTTAGGTATGCCCAAGCCAGCCACTAGTACCACCAATTGACATGTGTGTGTATGTGTGTTTGTGAGGGGCAGCAGTACAGGGTGGACCAGTGTTGGTGCAGTGTGTGTGTGTATGTGTTTGCCCTAGGTGTTACATTTCTGCATGTGTGTAAGCACACACACAGTCCCACATAATGGCTGCCATGTACAGGGTTTTGTGGACAGCCACAGACTGCACCTGTCAGGTCATCCAGATCAGTGTCTGTGGGCACGGACACAGTACCTGTGCCTGGCAGGGGTGCTACGGACCGTATCCGGTACTAACCCAGACTGGGTACTGTCATCGGAAGTGGGGGTGTGTTGACTGGACACAGTTCCCTGTTGGGACTGTCCAGAGCCATGTGCACGTGGTCTCCTGGGGCGTCCTGATGACAGCACTGACCCAGCATTGCTGGGGCTGGTGCTGGCACTTGAGGTGCATGAGTGGGCCTGTTGTCGTCCACGGCCACTGCCAGCTGGTGCTGTTGCCGGCATACGGCCACATCGCGTCACAAATGCACACCATCGCCCTGGCCCATGGACATCTGGTTGTGGAGCAGCTGGTTTATGTCCCCACAATGTCTGTCAACGACATATGTGAAGTTACGAATAGCATTCGCAATGTCACGCATGCCGTCTGTCATGGCTGTGCGACATGCTTTCAGCTCCCTCAGACCCTGTCTGGAGTACCTTTCCATACGCGCCTGTGAATGCATAACAGTCCGAAACATAGTGGAGGTTGACATACCTCCTTGGGCATGTCGGCCAGAGGCAGTACGGCCACGGATGCCCCCACAAGAACCCATGGGCGACTGTCTGCGTGGTACCATTGGAGGACCCTGCTCATGGCTGCTTTGTGGGGATGCATGTACCACAGGTACCACATTACCCTGATCTATGCCCAATGCATACTGTCCATCACCTAGGGACAATGGTGACAAAGGATGTAACGGCAGGATGACTGTGCGCATTGAAGGGGTTGACAGCTGTGTACTGTCAATTGGCTGACCAATGGCAGACCCAGACACACCTTCCTGCACCATTATAGACATTTCATCATCATCAGTACCTGGGGCACAAGATTCAGGTTCCCTGCTGCAGGTCACCAGAGCAGTGCCAGAACCTACGGGAGGAAAACAGGGAACACAGATTACAGTCTCAACACATATTTGACAGTGATGCACTTCAATACTAATGCACACATTCAGAAATGGACACATGCACTCATGGACACACACACACATGCACACATGGGCACAGGCACACTTGCACACATGCACACCCCACAGTACACACACACATCAGTACTGAGTTACACTACTCTTACTAGTGTTAACCTGGGTATTGCAGGTATTATTAAACACACTCACCAGCATGTATACTACAGAGTTACACTACTCTTACTAGTATTATAAATTGTTTTTCAGGTAATGTTAAACACACTCACCAGCATGTATGGCCTGCCTCGTTGCTAGATGGGAGGGACCTGGAAATATGAAGAAAGTAATGTCAGTGGGCACAATTATGCCATTTGTTTTGCATATGATACAGTACAGTAGTACACTAGTTCCCTTACACACATCAGCTGCTCATAATGTCAGTATCACACATGCACAATTACATATCATGATGACAGATACATACCACGTGCACACCTTATACATGCATGAAGTAACAGTGTACAGAACAGTCATATGTACATACAAGGAGTTAACTCTAATCTCACCCTTACCTCTCTTCAAACAACAAATCAAACTGTACTTCCAAAATCACTGGCTTTGTTCTTGTAGTACTCCAGGCTAACTTCCCTCTCCCCACCCTCTCTTTACCTTTAACCCCTCATTTTGCATAAAAACTAGCTTCTACCCTGTTTCTTTTCCCTTGCTGTCCTTCTATGCTCTGACCTACTTCTCCCATCTCTCCCACCTCCTCTTGACTGTCTTCCTTCTTTTCCTCTCTTCTCTTCTTGACTCCTGCCTCTTCCCTATTATTTTATTTTTCATACTCCTTCTACTTCTCTACCCTTCTGAGCTTTAACTGTTATCTATATGGCTTTTGCCTTATTGCATAACCTTTATGTTTTAGGTAAAATTGCTTTGAAACCAACAGAACATTGTCTATGAGTTTAAGCTGTTTGAGTTCCTTAAATGTATGTTGATTTTATTAACAAGTTGATTTATATTTCTATTATTTTGTATGTCTTTATTAACAACTTGTCTGTCTGCCTTTATTATGTTATGTGTGGAGCTTTTCTCCCCGGGCCTCTACTGAAAATGGACATATATCCAGCTAGACTAGCCCGGTCAACAAATGTAAAATAAATAACAAAAAATAAATAAATATGGCATCTTACCTGCCCGCTCGGTGTCTTGCTGCTGTGTGGATCCAACCTCCATCATGATGCACGTCTGATGCTGTTGTTGTTCTGGGGCTGGATCCACAACACTTAGCAGTAGCCCTCCTGTCTGGTGAGGGGGATGTGGCCACCCCCACCTGTGGCAACCTGTTGCCTGCGGATATCTGCAGCACGCTGGCGGACATTTCTAATCAAATCACTGCAGTGATGTCTCACCTGCTCATATGTCCTATCATGCATGCCAACATCATTTATCCTGCTGACAAGGTTTTGCCACAGTGCAGACCTCTCCTGCTGATTCTGGGTGGTGCGTGAAAACAGGATGTCATAGTCACACACCAGGCTCTGGTGGATCATTTCATCCTCTGCAGCAGAGTAGGCGGGGTTCCTTTTTGGAGCCATATTCCCCTGGAAAAGTACACAAACAGGTTATCAGCAGAGTATGTCAGCAATATATGGTACACATTCTATACAGGGAGTATTAAATTGTACTTCTTACTGCTTGGTTGTAACTTAATTAAAGTGTAGCTATCATTCTAAGTCTTTTGGATTAAGCACTTGGCCTTCAGACCAGTTGTTTTACATTAGGGAGGTTTGTGGCAAGCACTGTGGTGGCAGGACACATAGCTTTCATCCTTCTAAGTTGGGAACTGCTGATTGAGAGCCCAGTGTCCAAGTGTATTAGTTCTGGTATAAGCAGTTGGCCTTCAGGCCAGTTATTTAACATTAACAAAGTTTGTGGTCTGCACTCTTGTGTGAGAATAGGCTGTACTCTGCCATTCATAGCTGGGAACTTCTGGTTTCAGGTTTATAGTGCCTGCATATTTGAACTGTATCTTACTGACATTGGTACACCTTGTTTGCTGTAGCATACACTACATCCAAGCCTCCTGAAACTAGCTTTGTTTATATGCTTGTTATTTGTTAGCTTGTTATTTCACTGGTACGCTACTTCCACATAATACACAGCTTCTCAGCACTTCTGTGAATCACTACTGATATCTGCATTGCTTACTGTACGTATTTCCTTGTTACACTTGACAGCAAGTGACTGCTTGTCATTTTTGCATTTACTTAATTGTAACACATTGCACTTAAGTTACCTGGCACTTGCTCACTAAAGCTATTATATCAGTCAGCAGTAGTAAGTAATATCAGTACACCCTCACTCCCCACTGGACCTTGTTTTCAATTATTACGGAATTCACAATAGTATTCTAGCATGTCCAAAGGTCAGTTGTCAATCTCCTCTCCAGTCCAGCTGGTGAGTGTGGTAATCCAGAGGCAATGTTATAACAGCTGCATGTACACAGACAACCCCCTCCTCCTAACAACAAATTCAAACACATGTGAGTGATGCAACCATATACCAAACTGGAGGCTAGGCTCTCTACTCAATACTGCCATAACCAGTCAGGTGGAGAAGGAAACCACACTCACTACAATTCCAGTCTCACATAGACCTACCACGACAGCAAAACAAACACATAATCACACAAAAACATACTCGGAGGCTCAGAATAAAGATCTGCCTAAGCAGCAGAGACCTCCAAAGCAGACACCCAAGCAACCACTACCACAAAAACAAACACGTGCAACACATATCTCACAAAGCCAATGTGCTGAACACTCACTGCCCTTAACAGTAAACAACACACCTCATACACTTGTAATAGGTGCCTCTATCATCAGGCACACTGACGTCACGTTCACCAGGCTTAACGAGGAGAGGGTCACAGTGTGCAACCTGTCGGGCACTACGACCCGCCACATAACACAAACAATCAAGTAACTCCAAGGCAAGTACAAGTATGACTCACTCATTGTCCATGTTGGTGTGAATGACCTGACACATACCTCCCTGGACTACATGACATGAGACAGAAAGAATCTCTCTGAGCATGTAGCCCAAGACAGTATGACCCTGACCTTGAGTAGCATCTTACCCTCACCAAGAATGATGCCACAATATCAAGGCAGGATGATCGCTTTCAACAATTGACTGAAGTACTGGTGTCATTCACAGGTGAGCCAATGCCTGTCAGCTCGGGATGATATGCTGTACAAGCCACGATGCTTTGCTAGGGACAGCTTGCACCTGTCACCCCTGGGCTTTTGGATTTTGGCAAAGGCTCTTGCTACACCCATAGTGCCTTTATTAGGCAAGGCTCATAAGGCTAACCCACATCCATACATATCACACAGGATGAGGAACTAAGAGTAATGCTACTCAACACCAGAATTCTAGACCTCAAGATACACGCACTCAAAACTCTACTTAGTATTATGGACATCGATATCTGTGCAGTAACTGAAACCTGTTTCAGGTTTCCCAGGAGCACACCAGCACTACCAAGTTATACCTGTTACCATTCTTGTCGGCCCCAACACTTGGACCAAACAACAAAAGGAGGGGGAGTATCAATATTCATTGAAGATTCCCACACCTCCACATTGGTGGCAAAGTACCACATAGGTGTTAAGCCATTGAGTACAGAAGAAGTAATTGGGGACCTGGGGAACAAACTTGATAGCAATCTGTCATTTGTCAACCACGTGGCCAAAGTGGATTGAAAGACATGTTATATAGCCCAGCTAATCATGAAGGAATTTACATGTACAGCAGGGGAGGTCATTGTGCCTCTTTACTCATCCATCATCAGGCCTATAATTGAGTACAATGCCCCTTTTGGGATGTACCTAACCAGACACCTACAGCAACTGGAAAAACCCCACCAGTATCTCATCAAGAGGATCAAAGGGCTCAAACAGATGCCATATGCTGCCCAGTTAAAGAAAATCCAGCTGGACTCAGTGGCATACTGCCTGTTCAGTGGCAATCTGTGCCTGCCATATACAGCCATGTCCTACCCAGAAGTAATGGACATGCTGCACCTCAGGAAATCAAACTCCCATACAGCCACACGCTCAGGAGACCTGAACCTTAGCACTGACATAAATAGGACATGCTGGAGGGACATATTCCTAACCCAGAGGCTCCCTTCACTCTGTAATGAACTCACAGTAGAGGTTAGGCAGAGTCCCTCATTGACTCTCTTCCATAGGAATCTGGATGAGTGGATGAAGATCATAGTTGTACCCCGGGTATCACTTCTATGTCACTGTTAGACAGAGGCACAGTATACTAACCTCGGAAAAGGGCATAGCAACATAAATTTCAATTGGGTGGCAAAAGACAAACACATTCTACTAGGCTTATCAATGCCCTAGGACAAATAGCCTAGTATGAACCTATGAACCTATGTGTACTGCTATAGTACTTCTGCCATATGTTGCATGTGTGTGTGTTGTGGGGGATGCACAGGTAATGGCCAGATATTTCTGCACAGGCAACACGTCTGAAACACTCTGGGTGTTCATCCCTATATACTGTATGTGTGTTGCCATCCAACCCTGTGATGTGGACACACATTACTCAGCCTGGATATACATATCCCAACATCACCACAAGCACAGTACACTACCTTGCCATGTATGTATGTAATTACACAGTTATTCACTAGTTAGGACTGTGATGCTATCCATGCAGCCCACTGGGCCAGTGGAAGCCACAACACACACTGCTGGCCCCTTTGCAAAAGCTTACCACAGACATCCCACATAGTGCATGTAATGCGCACACACATATCCAACCCAGACAGTATGCACACCACTTATTTATCCTGTCCAGTGGACTACAGATACAGGCACATTGTATAACAATAGCAGGAGGCTACTGCAGCACAGGGCAGATTCACATGAAGGCAAGGCATCTGTGGTCAGCAGTGGTAAGATGCTTCACATTCACCAAATGCACAGATATTGGCAACATTGTTGCAGACAGTTTAGGTGCAGGTACCCCCCCCCATTCTCCTACACAAGTGGAATTAGTTATCACAGATGACTGTAACCTCCCTATCATCTCACATGTCCAGGTGAGAGCCACCCTCAACATTGCAGAACACACAGCATCACTGTTACAATATGGTATCCCTGGATGTGTGATACGTTCACCCCTAGAGGACATAGCACCACATTACAGACTGCTATTAAACCCTGGCCATACTACAGGATATGTACCTGAACAGTGCCATACATACACAGTGGTCCCACACCAATGAGGAGGAACCTCTACTGACCCTGGGAACTACTGCATCATATGCATAACTGGCCTTGTGTTCTAAGCTATGGAAGTTTTAAGTATGGACGACATGTACAGCAATATTACATATGTATATATATCAGGACCATGTACACACAACCTATCTCATGGACATACCTATAGATAGTGAACTATGATACATTTGGAGGTTTCACAGTAAACACAGTATTAACCTGCTACTTTGCATTACCTGTGTTTGTGTCAGCTGTTGCTGTGTCAGTGGTGCTACTTGCTGTTTGCTGCTGCCGCTGCTGGTTTTGTTGCTGGCTGTCTTTATTTCTTTTTCTCTCTCTCTGTCTCTCTCTCTCTCTCTCTCTCTCTCTTTCTCTGTCGGTTTTGTGCAATGAATGTATTGCATGTGTGGAGTGTGAGTACTGGATGCTTTTGTAGGTACCTGCATAGGTCCATGTGATGGCCTCTGCACCAATTGTAAGGCAGCATTTGCTAATTGCATGCAGCCAGTTCTGTACTGATTGCATGTCTCACTGTGATTTCAGGACAGTGCTATAAAAGGGTATGTGAGATAGGCGTTGCCCTTTCAGATTGTAAGGGCGTGGACCATGCTGGTATGCTGTCGACAGTGTTCTGTGAGTGTGAAGGTTAGTATGTCTCTCATGCTTCATGCTGTGTTGTAAATTCAGGTTGCTGCATTTCTCTCACCTGTTCCCTGTAGTGAGTGTGTATGCATACTGACACCTACAACTATATTTCATATGTATTGATATATATATATATATATATATATATGTGTACATATACATACTTTCATACATGTACATTAGCTGACATTATTGGGTACAAGCTAACAATTAGCAGGGCTGTTTCTGTTAACACTAAACTAGTATGGGAATCCAGTAATTGGGACAGTAAAAGTCTGCCTGACATGCTTTGGGTAGTACACATCCTATATTGCCTTTATCTTCATTCCTACTATTACATGTTCTACTTATTCTAGCACTATATTCCTGTATGAGAGTCATGGCTTACTGGTAGGTCATACAGACTAGTGTTACAATGGTCTTGTGGTAGGGCCTACTAGTATGCTTATATTTTGCTTTCAAATTGAGTACATGGCCTATCAATCAAAGTGCTGGAGGCACCTTTAAGCAGTTAAATGGGTTAGTAGGTCTCACAGGAGTCAGGCTGTGTTGCAGATTCTGGTTGCTGCATTTATCTTCACTGTTTCCTGTAGTGAGTGTGTATGGATACTGACACCTACCACTATAGTTCATATATATATATATATATATATATATATATATATATATATATATATATATATATGTATGTATGTGTACATATACATAATTTCATATATGTACATTACCTTACATTATTATGTACAAGCTAACAATTAGCAGGGCTGTTTCTGTTAACACTAAACTAGTATGGGAATCCAGTAATTCGGGCATTAAACATCTACCTGACATGCTTTGGGTAGTACACATCCTATATTGCCTTTATATTGATTCCTACTGTAACATGTTATATTTATTTTAGCACTATGTTGTTGTATAAAAATCATGGCTTAGTGGTAGATCATACAGACTAGTGTTACTAGGGTCCTGGGTTCGAGACTGACAGTGGGGTGTTTTTTTCTGTCAGGATGAGTACAGGACCTGTCAATCAAAGTGCTGAAGCCACCTTTAAGCAGTTAAAAGGGTTCATAAGTCTCACAGGAGTCAGGCTGTGTTGCAGATTCTGGTTGCTGCATTTATCTTCACTGTTTCCTGTAGTGAGTGTGTATGAATACTGACACCTACCACTATATTTCATATGTATTAATATATATATATATATATATATATATATATATATATATATATATATGTATGTGTACATATACATACCTTCATATATGTACATTACCTTACATTATTATGTACAAGCTAACAATTAGCAGGGCTGTTTCTGTTAACACTAAACTAGTATGGGAATCCAGTAATTCGGGCATTAAAAATCTACCTGACATGCTTTGGGTAGTACACATCCTATATTGCCTTTATATTGATTCCTACTATTACATGTTATATTTATTTTAGCACTATACTCTTGTATGAGAGTCATGGCTTAGTGGTAGGTCATACAGACTAGTGTTACAGAAGTCCTTGGTTTGAGACTGACAGTGGAATTTTTTTTCTTTTGAAATGAGTACAGGACCTGTCAACCAAAACACTTTAAAGCACTTAAAACCAGGTCTGCGCTCGTTTGTGCGGAGCTCACGCATGTGCACTGGTGGTGAGCTCCACGCACACAAGCGCACACCCGCGCTATTTTCTTTGAAAGAACAGAAGAAGAGGTGACAGGAAAGTGTTAAAAATGGGTTACAAAGAGGGTAAAACAGGGTGGGTACAGAGTGCCCTTTTTTTTTTTTTTTTTTATCAGGTGAGAGTGGTATGTCAGGTGAGGTAGTCGGTATAGCTGGGGAGGTAGGTTGGGTAGGTTAACAGACAAGACAGACAAGACGCATACAGGGGCGGTGTATGACACATGTGGGGGGGTTACACAATTGACGGGGACGGAGGTTGGGATATCCTGGGCACATGAGCCCACAGATGGCAACAGTGGAACTGATATCTCCACCCATAGGCAGTTGCCACTGTTCCTTCACAGCCCAGGACGGGGCTGTGCTGGGGGCTGTGCAGGCAGGACAATGGGCATGCCTGTAAGCTGTGCCACCCGGGCCTTGAGCTGGCGTAGGTGCCGAAGAACAGAGTCTTGGATCTCCCTTCGCACCACAGACCGGACACCTTGGAGGGTAAGTGGACGAGCTCCTCCGGCCACGCTTGCAGAGGGGGGATGGGCCCCATCCCCTGCAGTGCTTCCACCCGAAGGTGGCACAGGGCCACCGGAGGAGGGTCCAGCCTGGGCACTAGTGCCAAGTGCAGTAGCCAGCTGAGGCGGGAGAGGTGGGTCCGCTGGGACCTGCCTTCCCAAGCGTTCTAGGTTTGTGAGTATGTTATGTTAGTTTGGGTTAGTGGCATATTATTCCATTCAAATTAGTTGTAACAGCATGCATTGGTATTCCCATTAAGCAAACACCCAGATATTAACACCATTGAACAATGGGCATATCAATATCACATGTATTATTTGAACGGAAATACACAATCAAACAACATGCAGGGTTGATTAATGGCAACAGGCCATCAGGTTTGCAGGTATGAACAGGGCACATGCAACAACAGACATGCATATATTTTTGAAACAGGACAAATGTCCATGGTTAATGAAATGTTCACATACCAATATTTAGTGAGTGTTTTAATTTGCAATTATAGGGTGGGGTGGAGAAAGAAAATGATGACACATTCATAAATTATATATTGATATACATTTGTAATAGGAACACAATTAACTTGTGGGTGATAGTTTCAAAATGATTTTTAATTGACTGTCATGCTAGACCTGTTACAGATACATCACTATCCTAGTTATTTTGAATTTGATCAGATACATCATCCTGCTACACTTTGATGACAGAGCAGGGGACAACTATGGATGTTTAGTATGTCAGACAATCATTCATTCTATCTGCAAATTGTTGACTGTCATCACCATATACAGATTTTGGCCTGAACATTCAAGATTCAAACACACTGACATCAGTTTGGGATGTTAAGTTTTAATTCCCACATGCATTTAGTTCTGTAAAACCACACTGACGCCTATATATTCAGGAGTTATTACTAGTTTATTCATTGATACATGACCCTTTATGTCACTCTCACACATCCTGCAATTTCACAGTTCAGGCTGGTACTTCTAGGCTTTGTTCACATATTAGACCTGTGGTGATTCCAATACTTTCCAGCAGCCTCACTTCTGTCATGATTCAGCATTTCAACAGGGGATATATCTCACATGTGATTACCTCAGATTCTGAAGCTGTACTGTTGAGACTACTGCAGGTTATACTACATTTAATTAATGGTAGGACATCTGTATTACAGCACTATTTATTTCTATCAATTATATTTCCAGTTACACTTGCATACTGATGAACTTGTTGCAGCCATACCTGCAGACTTTCACTTGTTGCTTGCACATTATATTACTTTTAATCAATAGAGTGCATTGTTCTGCTACATGCTACACTATAATATTTATTTACAAGTACTAGATGGGGTTACTAACCTGCATGGTGGCACAGCTACGCCAGCCTGCGGTCATATGCCCATCGATTCATAGAGCAGACACCTGCAGCTGTAATACAAAACGAGTAATATTGGACTACACATCTCCATGGTATCAGCTAGTTGAATTCCTTACATACATAAGTAAAATGTAACTTACTCAGTAGTGGGGCGTTGGGCATATCCCAGGCCTCCTGGATCCATTGGGTCAATTGGTCTTGTTTACGTCGCTTCAGGTCCACATGGTGGTGATGGACCTGCTCACCAGTACGTGGAATCCCAGTAGCACTAGTGAGATCATGCGCCAACTGGTCCCATGCCTCCGCCCTGTACGCTCCCCATGAGACCTGGCCCTGCATGAGTTGGGCCTCATGATGGTGAACTAGGAGCCAGACCATGTATCTGGACTCCTCAACGCCCCACCGCTGTGCTCGAAAGCAACGTCCCTCCCCTACTCCACTAATTCTGCCTGCAGGTCTATTCTACAATCATTTCTGCTGTGTATTCCTGCCTATGGGGCTTATATATGCCGATTTTCCCGCACATTTCTATGATTGGCCGTTTTGGAATTGTATCTACTTCACAGAAACTGCTTTATCATGCTCCATTCTGGATTATATCCTATATATATGCTATTTCTGCATTCCTAAGTACTGCTGTTATGGCTTAGTGGTTTAGTACCTTGACTCTAGTGCATGGTATCCTGGGTTCGAATCTGACCACTGATTTGTAATTTTCATGACTGTCTAGAAATGAGTTGAGGACCTGTCAATCAAACATACCAAAAGCACTTTTAAGCACTTAAGACCAGGTCTGTGCTCATTTGTGCGGAGCTCACGCATGCGCACCAGCGGTTAGCTTGTGGGCGCGGCGCGCACCTCCGCGCAAACAGTATGCGCTGGGATAAACCTTAATTGGCTAGTAACACACATGTTCAGCTATGTACAGCAAGTTGCACACAGTTTGAGCCTGTTAAACCAGTGCTTAGCTATGGGCAAGCAATTTGCAGCCTTTGAAACACTACTCAGCTATGGGCACTCTGTCTCACAGCAGCTTAGCTATCACTACATTTCTAAATAATTTTTTATTGTATTACTTGAAATATATGCTCCATTTCATTCCATTTTAAAAAAGGAAATACTTTTACATTTGTACAGTACTGTCAGGGGCCTTTTTAGTGCTTATTTACAAAAAAAAAAAAAAAAAGATTGCTTTGTGGGCTTGAACCTTGCCTGCCTGCTCTTAAGCCGACAACTCTATCGCTATGCTATTACTTATTGGTTTATTTTGCATATTTAGTTCTTATATCCTTTTCCACTGATTGCTAACCAGTTGCGCTAGTAGCACACCCGCGCACACGAGCGCACACAGTAGCAAACATTTACGGGGTTTAAAAAAAATAAAACAGTTTTTATTTTCATTTTATAACATCTGTTCACTTTTTACATTGCTGGTCTGTGGGGGCTTGTGCTGTGTAATGTGTTTATTCACATTTCCATGGCCTCTCTCGTGGCTGTTTACTTTCAGCCATTCTAGACTTCTGGGGGCGTGTCCGCTTGCAGAGCTTAGCCTACGGACATGCCCCCTACTGTCTTACACGGACCGTGTAAGAGTTACGGTGTGATTCAGCATGCCTCATGCACCTCATGCATATGCATGACATGCTGACATCACACCGTTTAACTGCAGCCTCCGTGTAAGAGTTATAACTCTTACACGGAGGCTTCCTGAATCTGGCCCTTAGTATTATATTTGTGATTTGCATAACTATGCAAACTAAACATTATTTTACATATTTTTTAACTTTTGATTTCAGTATTTTTTTATTTATTTAACTGTTCTGACTTCATTTTACAAAGACTGTTTGACTAATACCATCCATGATTTTATTTCTTTTTAAAATTCAGAACTTTAACTGTTTGGTGTGGTGTTACTATACAATTATATAAAAAAATGTAAAAAAATAAATAGATATTAGCTTAACAAACACATTTATATATTTACATTATTTATATTTGCTGTTGTCTGCCTGTTATTCTTGTGTGTTGTATAAAAAGAAAATACATGAATGTTAGTCTTGTGACTTTAAATCATTACTCTTTTTAACTATTTTTATTTAATTTTTATATACAAGAACTGTTTTGTTTACCTTTTGACTATGCTATGAGAATGTCAGTCATATGCTCTACTTTACTGTAGTACTGATAAATATATTGCTTTAATTGAATGGAAGTTTTAAACATTTGAGAATGATTTGTATTTCACCATCCTACCATGTAAGCTTAACCATTTTCAAAACACAAACATATTATAAAATATATTTCTTTTGTACAGATCAGCTGTAGTTTCCTACTCTTTCCCAATGTATGTAGGAAGTCAGTCTCTGTCAGTTCAGCTAATCTATTTTCTTAATCTTTTAACTGTTGTTTAAGAGTCTCCTCATGGTCTGTCTGATATGTCTCAGGAACCTGTTCTGCTGAATCTGAAACTCCTATGCACTTTTGAAAAATTGTTTGTATAACTTGTCTAAGCTTCCTGAACTCATTATGTCTCTTTTTTAGAAGTTTACTACACTTTTTGTAACAAAATGTACTAGTGGTTCTATCAGTAACTTATTTGAGTCACATGTGGTGACAGGACATAACTGTTTAACATCTGAATATAATGGAAACACTTTAGCCTTAGTTAATTCTTTATCATGAACAGATCTGTCTTTACAGTCTATTGTTTTAGCAATATTATGCAATACTTTTTTATGGCGTAATACACAAAATGCAGTTTTTGTTGAAGCACACAATAAACATTTGTCATATTTCACATGGTTTTCTTTGAGATACCAGTTAAATATTGTAATACATTTGCATAATGCCTTACTATCAACCTGCCCTACTAAGGTTTTACATTTACTAATATGCTGTGTATACCAACATTGCAATTTTTTACATTTGCTTGAGTTATGCATGAAAATATCCATACTGTCTAATATCCAAACTATCGAATAGCAACCATACTAAAAAATGTGACGTAGAAAAAAGTCTTACCAGTGAGCAAGAAAACAGGTGATCAAGCTGTTGTTGCAGATGGCTGGAAATTTTTCAAAGTCACTTGAGAAGCTGGGAAAGCACAACAGGCAGTGAACTATTGGGCTAGTGGATATCCCCCTTTTCTTTAGCGAAATTATGTCACTGCGACTGGAACTTCTGTCTCACTCCGGATGTAGACGTCTAAAAAACTTTACTACTGCAAGCTGCATAAACTGGAATACTTCTGTTCAGAATTGACACATACGTACAAATGTTAGTTACTGCAATTTAACTGAAGTAACCCTCTGCAGGGCTTACCATCACTCCCCCTGTGGTTGAATGCAGATTATAGATTCAAGTGCAGATTTTACGTTCAAATGCAGACTAGCTTGCCATTGAAAAATTATATGGCTCTAGACACTCAGCTGGCTCATCATTGAAAAAATATATTGAGCTCTCTCTCTGCTTACTGCTTGCTGCTTCTTGCTGTGGGATTTGAAGTGTTCTTAAGACACTCGGTCTTGCTGGCTGGATTCTGCTAAAATTCAAAGTCTGGTTATATTTGCATTCACAGTCTGTTGCATACAGAAACTTGCAGAATATACACTGATAAGAGAATATACTTTGCAGCACCTGTCTTTAAGAGCAGTAACCAATAACTTTTATAATAAACCAAACTGGAAAAACGTTGCAGTTTAAAGTACTGTTCCACTTTACTTCTCATATAGTACTGATGATGTGAGAGATATAACATTTACCTCAGGACACCAAATGTGTCCCTACCATACCCCTAACATAACTAGATTTAATACAGACTTTTTATACATATTTTAGTTAAACATACACCCTCTTGGTTTTGGAAAGATACTGGGTCAGATTCACGAAGCCTCTGTGTAAGAGTTATAACTCTTACACGGAGGCTGCAGTTAAACGGTGTGATGTCAGCATGTCATGCATATGCATGAGGTGCATGAGGCATGCTGAATCACACTTGTAACTCTTACACGGTCCGTGTAAGAGAGTAGGGGGCGTGTCTGTAGGCTAAGCCCTGCAAGCGGACACGCCCCCGGAAGACTAGAATGGCTGAAAGTAAACAGCCACGAGAGAGGCCATGGAAATGTGAATAAACACACTACACAACACATGCCCCTACAGACCATCAGTGTATAAAGTGAAGAGATGTTATAAAATTAAATTAAAACCTGTTTTATTTTTTTTAAACCCCGTAAATGTTTGCTACTGTGTGCGCTCGTGTGCGCGTGTGTGCTACTAGCGCAATAGCAGTTAGCAGTCAGTGGAAAAGGATAGAAGAACTAAATATGCAAAGTAAACCAAGCAGTAATAGCTTAGCAGTGGAGTTGCCGGATTAAGAGTAGGCAGGCAGGGTTCGAGCCCACACAACAACCTTTTTTTTTTTTTGTAAATAAGCACTAAAAAGCTCCCTGACAGTATTGTATTAATGTAAAACTATTCCCTTTTGTAACATGGAATGAAATGGAGCATATATTTTCAAGTAACACAATAATAAAAATAGTTAGAAATGTACTGATAGCTAAGCTGCTGTGAGACAGAGTGCCCGTAGCTGAGTAGTGTTTAAAAAGCTGCAAACTACGTGCCCGTTGCTAAGCACCGGTTTAACAGGCTGAAACTGTTCGCAACTACCTGTGCTTAGCTGAACATGTGTGTCACTAGCCAATTAAGGTTTATCCCAGCGCACACCGTTTGCGCGCCGCTCCCACAAGCTAACTGCCAGTGCGCATGCGTTAGCTCCGCGCAAACGAGCGCAGACCTGCTTTTAAATGCTTAAAAGTGCTTTTGGCATGTTTGATTGACAGGTCCTCAACTCATTTCTGTCATGAAAATTAAAAATCAGTGGTCAGATTCGAACCCAGGATACCATGCACTAGAGTCAAGGTACTAAACCACTAAGCCATGACAGCAATACCTAAAAAGTGCAGAAATAGCCTATATATGGGATAAAATCCAGAATGGAGCATGATAAAGCATTTTCAGTGAAGTAGATACAATTCCAAAATGGCCAATCACAGAAATGTGCGGGAAAAGCGGTATATATAAGCCCCAGAGGCGGGAATACACAGCATAACCGATTGTAGAACAGACCTGCAGTCAGCATGAGTGGAGTAGGTGAGGGACGTTGCTTTCGAGCACAGCGTTGGGGCGTTGAGGAGTCCAGATACATGGTCTGGCTCCTAGTCCACCATCATGAGGCCCAACTCATGCAGGGCCAGGTCTCATGGGGAGCATATAGGGCGGAGGCATGGGACCGGTTGGCTCATGATCTGACCAGTGCTACTGGCATTCCACACACTGGTGAGCAGGTCCGTCACCACCATGCGGACCTGAAGCGGCGTAAGCAAGACCAGTTGACCCAATGGATCCAGGAGGCCTGGGATATGCCCAACACCCCACTACTGAGTAAGTTACATTTTACTCATGTATGTAAGGATTTCAACTAGCTGATACCATGGAGATGTGTAGTCCAATATTACTTCCTTTGTATTACAGCTGCAGGTGTCCACTCTGCGAACCGCGAGACGCATGACCGTAGACTGGCGCGACTGCACCACCATGCAGGTTAATAACCCCACCTAGTACTTGTAAATAAATATTATAGTGTAGCATGTATCAGAACACTGCAGTGTATTGATTAAAAGTAATATAATGTGCAAGCAAGAATTGAAAGTCTGCAGGTATGGCTGCAACAAGTTCATCAGTATGCAAGTGTAACTGGAAATATAATTGATAGAAATAAATAGTGCTGTAATACAGATGTCCCACCATTAATTAAATATAGTATAACCTGCAGTAGTTTCAAGAGTACAGCTTCAGAATCTGAAGTAGTCACATGTCAGATTTATCCCCTGTTGAAATGCTGAATCATGACAGAAGTGAGGCTGTTGGAAAGTGTTTGAATCACCACAGGTCTAATATGTGAACAAAGCCTAGAAGTATCAACCTGAACTGTGAAGTTACAGGATGTGTGAGAGTGACAGAAAGGGTCATGTATGAATAAATAAAGTAGTAATAACCCCTGAATATATAAGCCTCAGTGTGTTTCTACAGAACTAAATGCATGTGGGAAGTACAAATTAACATCCCAAACTGATGTCAGTGTGTCTGAATCTGGAATGTCTAGGCCAAAATCTGTATATGGTAATAACAGTAAACAATTTGCAGATAGAATGAATGATTATCTGACAGACTAAACAGCCATAGTTGTCCCCTGTCCTGTCATGAAAGTGTAGCAGGATGATGTATCTGATCAAATTCAAAATAAGTAGGATAGTGATGTATTTGTAACAGGTCTAGCATGACAGCCAAATAAAAATCATTTTAAGAAATCAGACTCAAGTTAATTGTGTACCTATTACAAATGTATATCAATGTGTAACTTATGAATGTGTCATCATTTTCCTTCACCACCCCACCCTATAATTGCAAATAAAAAAACAACAAAATATTGGTATGTGAACATTTCGTTAACCATGGACATTTGTCCATTTAAAAAATATATGCATGTCTGTTTGTGCATGTGCCCTGTTCATACCAGCAAACCTGATGTCCTGCTGCCATCAGTCAACCCTGCATGTTGCTTGATTGTGTATCCCTGTTCAAATAATGCATGTGATATTGATATGCCCGTTGTTCAATGGTGTGAATATCTGGGTGTTTGTTTAATTGGAATACCAATGCATGCTGTTACAACTAATTTGAATGGAATAATATGCCACTAACCCAAACTAACATAACTACTCACAAACCTAGAACGTTTGGGAAGGCGGGTCCCAGCGGACCCACCTCTCCCACCTCAGCTGGCGACTGCACCTGGCACTAGTGCCCAGGCCGGACCCTCCTCCGGTGGCCCTGTGCCACCTTCGGGTGGAAGCGCTGCAGGGGACGGGGCCCGCCCCCCCTCTGCAAGCGTGGCCGGAGGAGTACGTCCACTCACCCTCCAAGGTGTCCGGTCTGTGGTGTGAAGGGAGATCCAAGACTCTGTTCTTGGGCCCCTACGCCAGCTCGAGACTCGGGTGGCACAGCTTACAGGCATGCCCGTAGCCCCGCCTACACAGCCCCCAGCACAGCCCCGTCCTGGGCTGTGACAGAACAGTGGCAACTGCCTATGGGTGGGGATATCAGTTCCACTGTTGCCATCTGTGGGCTCATGCGTCTTGGATATCCCAACCTCCGTCCCCGTCAATTGTGTAACCCCCCCACTTGTGTCATACACCGCCCCTGTATGCGTCTTGTCTGTCTTGTCTGTTAACCTACCCAACTTACCTCCCCAGCTATACCGACTTCCTTCACCTGACATACCACTCTCACCTGAAAAAAACAAAAAAAGGGCACTCTGTCCCACAAAAAAATTACGCACCATACATAGCTGTCCATTTTGCACACATGTCTGCCGGACATTTAAACTGTTAATTACAATTGGCTCTACAACAAATATTAATGTTGTCCTGACACCTCTCTCAGGGGTGGAAGGTTTCAAATGTCTCACCAAAATACATAGAAATACACAGCTGTTGCTGCGAAAGACATGGGCATCTATGGGCCTTACCTACATCCTTCCTGCAAATCCCACGCTTGTTTCCCTACTGTCTTACCCTCTTTGTGACCCCTTTTTCTGAACTTTCCTGTCACCCCATTTTCTTTCTTTCAAAGAAAATAGCGCGGGTTTGCGCTTGTGTTAGCGGAGCTCACCGCAGTGCAGTCTTGTCGTGAGCTCCGCGCAAACGAGCACACACCTGGTTTAAAGTGCTTAAAAGTGCCTTTATGGCACTTTGATTGACAGGTCCTGTACTCATTTTGAATGTTTGGAAAGAAAAATAAATTCCCACTGTCAGTCTCAAACCCAGGACATTGGTAACATTAGTCTGTATGACCTACCACTAAGCGATGACTGCCATACAAGAACACAGTGCTAAAATAAATATAACATGTAATAGTAGGAATCAGTATAAAGGCACTATAGGAGATGTACTATCCAAAGCATGTCAGTTAGAGTTTTAATGGCCAAATTACTGGATTCCCATACTAGTTCAGTGTTAACAGAAACAGCCCTGCTACTTGTTAGCTTGTACATAATAATGTAAGGTAATGTACATATATGAAGGTACGTATATCTACACATACATATATATAAATATATATAAATACATATGAAATATAGTTGTAGGTGTCAGTATCCATACACACTCACTACAGGAAACAGAGAGCATACATACAGCAACCTGAATCTGCAACACAGCCTGACCCCTGTGTGACCTACTTACCCTTCTAACTGTTTAAAGGTGGCCTCAGCACTTTGATCAACAGGTCCTGTACTCATTTTGAAAGTTTGGAAAGAAAAATAAATTCCCACTGCCAGTCTCAAACTCAGGTTCTTCATGACATCAGTCTGTATGATCTACCACTAAGCCATGACTACCTTATAAGAGCACAGTGCTAGAATAAATATAACATGTAATAGTAGGAATCAATATAAAGGCAATATAGGAGGTGTACTATCCAAAGCATGTCAGGTAGAGTTTTAATGGCCAAACTACTGGATTCCCGTACTAGTTCAGTGTTAACAGAAACAGCCCTGCTACTTGTTAGCTTGTACATAATAAAGTAAGGTAATGTACATATATGAAGGTATGTATATCTACACATACATATATATAAATATATATTAATACATATGAAATATAGTTGTAGGTGTCAGTATCCATACACACTCACTACAGGAAACAGTGAACATAAATGCAACAACCAGAATCTGCAACACAGCCTGGCTCCTGTGAGACCTACTAACCCCTTTAACTGCTTAAAGGTGCCTCCAGCACATTGATTGATAGGCCCTATACTCAAGTCAAAAGCAGAATATAAGCATACTAGTAGGCCCTACCACAAGACCATTGTAACACTAGTCTGTATGACCTACCAGTAAGCCATGACTCTCATACAGGAATATAGTGCTAAATAAGTGGAACATGTAATAGTAGGGATGAAGATAAAGGCAGTATAGTATGTTTACTACCCAAAGCATGTCAATCAGACTTTTATTGTCCCAATTACTGGATTCCCATACTAGTGTAGTGTTAACAGAAACAGCCCTGCTAGTTGTTAGCTTGTACCCAATAATGTCAGCTAATGTACATATATGAAAGTATGTATATGTACACAGATATATATATATTTATATAGCAATACATATGACATATAGTTGTAGGTGTCAGTATGCATACACACTCACTACAGGGAACAGGCAAGAGAAATGCAGCAACCTGAATCTACAACACAGCATGAAGCATGGGAGATGTACTAACCTTCACACTCACAGAATACTGTCAACAGCATACCAGCATGGTCCACGCCCTACAATCTGAAAGGGCAACGCCTATCTCACATACCCTTTTATAGCAGTGTCCTGAAATCACAGTGAGACATGCAATCAGTACACACCTGGCTGCATGCAATTAGCAAATGCTGCCTTACAATTGGTGCAAAGGCCATCACATGGACCTATGCAGATACCTACAAAAGCATCGAGTACCCACACTACACTCATGCAATATATGCATTGCACAAAACCTACAGAGAAAGAGAGAGAGAGAGACAGAGAGAGAAATAAAACAAATATAAGGACAGCCAGCAGCAAAAGCAGCAGCAGCAAACAGCAAACAGCAAGCAGCAGGCAGCAATCAGCAAGCAGCAAGGAGCAAGCAGCAAGCAGCACCACTGGCACAGCAACAGCTGCCACAAACACAGGTAATGCAAAGTAGCAGGTTAATCCTGTGTATACTGTGACACCTCCAAATGTATCATAGTTCACTATCTATAGGTATGTCCATGAGATAGGTTGTGTGTACATAGTCCTGAAATATAAACATATGTAATATTGCCCATACTTAACACTTCCATAGCCTAGAACACAAGGCCAGTTGTGCATATGATGCAGTAGTTCCCAGGGTCAGTAGAGGTTCCTCCTCATTGGTGTGGGACCAATGTTATGTTATGTAGATTCAGCTATATGTATCTGTTCCATCACACATGCATTTACACACACCCTGCTACACCCACACATGCACACAATCACCTGCCATTCCCATTATTTATTACCCTACATGAGTAGCTGTCAATACATGACAGGTACACATTTGAAAGGGCACTATGTGGATTACTACCAGTTTCTTCCTCTCTACCTGTACTCACAGGGTGCAGGCAACCTCATTAGTTTAAAAGTGTAATGTGCATCAGGTACTGTGGTACCCTGATTGCCACATCAAACATGTTTTCCATATGGAAATGCACACACAGAAACATCCCACATCCACACACTTGCCACATTCAGGCTTCAAAACACTATCTAGGTATATTCTGGTACATGTGCGTGTTACAGTAGCATGTAGCACTATACTGGGTACTGGCAGTTGTCTGTTGACATGTTGTTTGGATAGAGTAAAGGGAGTGTTCATTTATCCTACTCCGTTTTGTGGACATTACTTGAAGTGTTACCTTACATGCGTCATTGGTACCAACACCTTCTCTTTTGTTGTTCTGTTTGTATAGGGTGCTGTTAACATCACTGTTTGTTAAGGGAAATGTGCACCCTGCAGTGCATAGCCCCATTTGGCAAAAGCCACATCCCACCCCCACCTATGTGCACACACACCAACCCCACCCACAGTAAAACACATACCTTCCATTTGCAAGATTCAAGCCCCTACCTAGCTGTGTTATAACATTAGAGGCAGACACATTATCAGAGTGTGCTATTTGCACTAGTGGGCGCAATCTTTTCAATGCTGTACTTAGAGGGTGCTGACATCATCTGTGTTTAGGAAGAGGGATGTGCACCCTGTAGTGTGTTCCCCCAGTTGGCAAAAGGCACTTTTCCTCCACAGCATTATGCACACCACACAAACCCCACTCATACTAACACACATCCATTCTCTTTGCAGGATTCAAACCCCTACCTAACCACATTATGACACTGGAGAAAGCTGCATTAGCAGAGCGCGCTATACGAATTAGTGGAGACCTTTAGTTCAGGTACTATAGTTATAGAGTGCTGTCATCATCAGTGTTTCAAAAGGGGAATCCGCATCCTGTAGTGTATGGTCACAGTTGCTAATAGGGGCATTTCCCACACACACATCGATGTGTTCGAGGTTTGCATATGTGGGGGATCCAGTACCCCAGTTTGATTAGTATATGGTTCGATTGCAACAATGAGGGATATACTACATGTGGTGAGCATTTAGTACTCATGTTTGTGTTGATCAGGGCTAGTATTTCTGCCCCTCCTGTGGGATAGTTGACTACCTGTTCCATAGCTAAAGAGTGTCTGAACTATGGGAACTGTAGAGCTTGGGTATTGTGGCTTGTGTAATGTTCACAGTCTATGTTTGGGTAGCTGACATCACCCAGTATGATGGTGTTTGCAGAGAAATCCATACTGCCCTTTGTCAGCATGAAGGCTGTGTGGGAGCCCTGAGTTTGAGAGGGTGCTGTAAGAGCTCCTCTGTGTCCCATTCCATGTGGTCCAGGGAGGTACGTCTCAGGTTGTTCACACCTTAATGGACAATGACTGCCTCATACTTGTACTTGCTGTGGAGTGACCTGTGTGCTTGTATTGTGGCACATTCTATCACTCGACAGGTAGCTAAATGTGACCCCCACCTTGTTCAGTCTGGAGGGTGGGACACCAGTCAACAGCTCATATCAAGCATGTTCACACTCCTCATAAATGATGTGGAAACCTTCAAAGCCCCCAGGCCTGCTGCAAATATGGACCAGACTGCAGATACCTGTAGAAAGGCATTCTATGGACACATTCAGGAATGCATGGATCATGCAACCACATATGGAAGCAAGACCCAATCCTCCAGGGGCAGACATCCTGTGTGCTGGACACCAGCCATAAACAAACTATACAATAGAAGGATGAAGCTACAACATGATACAACAAACTCCCAAAATGTGGAGGCATCACTGATGACTATTAGAAGATGACTACAGGCACACATAAGATTGTCTCAGGCCATCTTCCACAGACGATTCCAGAAGACACTGAGGATAATCACAGGTCTTTCTGTAGTTACGTTAGGAACCTGGGTGGTAATACCCAGATATGTTCAGAGGTAGTCCAGGATGTCACACGGAATACCAAACGCACAGACATTGCCATCATCCCAGTGGACAGGTTCACTGCTACCTTCTCCCCCTCCACACCAAGGGGGCAAATATTTCCCCCAGCAGAGTGCTGCCCCCCACTGACATCTCAGATGCTCATGTAAGAGCTGCCCTCTCCAAAGCAATAAACACTGCATCAATGGGACCAGACAGTATCCCAGGCTGTGTCCTACGTTAACCCCATGAAGAGCTACACCCAGACATAACACTAATGTTCAGTCCCAGCCTTACTACACGATATGTGGCCAAGGAGTGGTGTACAGCAACAGTGGTCCCTCTACATGCAGGTGGTGCTTTAACAGATCCTGGACACTATTCGCCACATACGTCTGAATAGCTCGGTCTGCAAAGCTATGTCAAGGATCATTGGGACATCATAACTGTAGATATTGGTGAGCTACTGACACGTCATCATACACAGTTTGGCTTTGTTAATGGCAGATCCTGCCTTTCAAACATGGTTAAATTCCTTGAAACAGTCACCAAGGCCACTGTCAAGGGGAAGGTGGTCCACACAGCCTACCTGGACCTTGCATAAGCCTATGATACAATACCCCACTTGTGCATTCTAGGGAAGCTCACCAGTGTACATATTAACCCCTATGTCACTACAGATATTGCACAGTGGTTCAAGGGCAGAACACACATGGTTAGAATTGCTGGAGCCATGTCAGCCTCCAAACCAGTTACAAGTGGTGTCCCACAAGGCTCATCCCTGGGATCTGTTTTGTTCAGTATATATGTATCAGAGGTACAGGCAAACATGGAAGTACTGTGGCTGAGCAAGTCGCAGATGACTGCAGACCAGACGCCATAATCAACTCTGCAGCTAACACACACATCCTCCAAAAGGGTCCTTGGAAGCACACAACTTGTGCCACAGCCATGGCCTAAAGCTGAATTCCAAAACGTGTATAGTCATCCCCTGTGTCAAGAACAAATTGACCACAAAGTACCACATATGTGTTAATCCATTAAGTGCAGACGATGGCATTATGGACCCTGGGGTATACAGGTTGATAGCATTCCCTCATTTGATAACAACATGGCCACAGTGGGTAGGAGAACATTTTATGGGCCACATTGTCATGAAGGGATTCACATGTAGATCAGGAGAGGACATTGTGCCTCTTTAATCATCCCTCACCATGCCCATACTTGACTACAATGCCCCTGGTGGCATGCACCTTACCAGACAGCTGCAGCAACTGGAAAGTACACAAAAGTACCTCAGCAAGAGGATCAAAGGGCTCAGACAGATGCGACATACTGACTGGCTAAAGAAACAGCAGCTCTACTAAGTGGCATACTGCCTCTTCATAGGCAATCTGTGCCTGACATATAAAGCCATGTCAAACCCTGACCTAATGGCCATGCTGCACCTCAGAATATCCAGATCCCATCAGGCTACATGCTGGAAAGACGTGAACCTCAGGAGTGATATACATAGGACATGCTGGAGGGACACATTCATAACTCAGAGGCTCCCTCCACTCTGGAATATTATCCAAATAGAGGTTAGGCAGAGTCACTCAGTGGCTATCTGCAAGAGGGATATTAGTGGCTGGATGTGACATTGTAGGTTTACCCTGGGTATCACCTATGTGTCAGTGTTAGACAGAGGCACAGTATACTAACCTTGGAAATGGGCATAGCAAGATAGATTTAGAATGCTTGTTGAAAGCCACACACATTCTGGCTAGGTGTATAAATGCCCTTGGGCAGATAGCCTAGTATGAACCTATGGACCTATGTATCTTGTTCGCCATTGGCCCTATGTGCTGTGAATCACCGATGCAATCCCAATACTATGGTAGCATGTGCAAAGGTCAGTTGGCAGTCACCTCTATGGTACAGTTGTCGAATATGTGAGTCATGTATTAATGTCACAGCTGCCACATGTACACAGTCAACCCTAACCCCTACCCATGGATGTACAACACAAGTATGAGATGGAAACACATGGCCAAACTGTGGACATAGCACTCTGAACCCAGTACCGGCATAACCTGTCAGGTGGCATGGCATACTACAGTGACTGCATTACCAGTCTGATGTGGACCTACACTGACAGCAATACAAGCATGGAAACACACAGGGCCATTCGTGCAGCCTAAGGATAGCATCCTGCCTGTGTGACAAACACCTGTGCAGCTGGCACACAGGCATATGTTAGGCCTGAACACAGCACACATAACACATAGCACACAAATCCTGTGTGCCAAATGAGCAGAGTCTGTACAGCTATACAGCACTACTGCTGCGGGTGTGTTAGGTACTATTATTGTCCGGTACAGTGAGGTCATACTCACCAGGCTGGACAAGGTGAAGGTCACAGTTATATGCTCATGGGGCACTATGGTCCACCACATAACACAAGCATACAGGTCAGTTGGATGCATGGACACATATGACACAGTCATTGTCCATGCCACTACAGCTGATGTGTGATGTCCCTCACTGGGATACATGATAGGGAACATGGAAAGGCTCACTGAGCAAGTGACACAGGCTGGTAGAACCCTGACCTTGGTTAGCATCAGGCCCTCACCAGGAATGCTGACATATTACTGAATGCTAATGAATTACTGTAGCTACAACACCCTAGCTGAACGGTTATTAGCATGCGATCACTGCATTGCTATGGAACAACACCTTACCACTCCCACAACAGGTGGAAACATGCAGCACCTGTTCATCAGCAACATGTAGACTATATGCCCCAGACCAGGTGTGTATCCCTCACTACTAGACTGATAGCATCTACATCTCACACTGTATATAGACATCCCACATGCAGCTCCTGCACAGAAGACCACAGACATAATGTTACCCTGTAATAACACCATGTATTCACATGTGGCAGGCATCATACATGGTAACTATTGAAGGTCACAGGTACATATGTGTATTTGGCACACACATACATCATGTGTGCATTGCCAGAACTGCTTTAATCGATGTCATGCATTATTGTGAGAAACAACCCACACACATGGACAGTCTGTGCAAGCAAAACACACGTGACATGTCTGGAATCGGAAGCCATAAATAATTGTGGTCTCGTTTAGAAAGGGGTATGTGCATCCTGTAATGTGTTTTCACAGTTGCCAAAAGGGATGTTCCTTTCATACACACTTACTCCCATTCACACACACTTGCTGGATTTAAACCCCTTCTTAACTATGTTACAATACTAGAGACGGACGCATTAGCGGAGTGCGCTATTCGCATTACTGGGATATTTCATTTCTCTTGATCTACTTATAGGGTGCTGATATCATCAGTGTTTAGAAAGTGGAATGAGCTTCCTGTGGTGTGTTTTCACAGTTACTAAAAGGGATGTTTCTTTCAAACACACTTGCTGGATTCAAACCCCTATCTAACAACACTAGAAACGGATGCATTAGCAGAGCGCGCTATTCGCATTACTGGGAGATTTCATTTCTCTTGATCTACTTATAGGGTGCTGACATCATCAGTGTTTAGAAAGAGGAATGAGCTTCCTGTGGTGTGTTTTCACAGTTGCCAAAATGGATGGTCCTTTTATACACACACACTTACCCCCAGTCACACACACTTGCTGGATTTAAACCCCTACCTAACTATGTTATGACACTAGAGACGGAGGCATCAGCAGAGCGCTATTCACATTACTGAGAGATTTCATTACTCTTGCTCTACTTATAGGGTGATGACATCATCAGTGTTTAGAAAGTGGAATGAGCTTCCTGTGGTGTGTTTTCACAGTTGCTAAAAGGGGTGCTTTTTTCATACACACTTGTCTATTGCTGGATTCAAACCCCTGCCTAACTATGTTACGACACTAGCGACAGATGCTTTAGCAGAGTGTGCTATTCGCATTACTGGGCGATTGCATTTCTCTTGATCTACTTATAGGGTGCTGACATCATCAGTATTTAGAAAGAGGAATGAGCTTCCTGCGGTGTGTTTTCACAGTTGCCAAAAGGGATGTTCCTTTCAAACACACACTTACCCCCAGTCGCACACACTTGCCACTCACTGGATTCAAACCCCTACCTAACTATGTTATGACATTAGAGATGGACACATTAGCAGAGCACGCTATTCGCATTACTGGGAGATTTTATTACTCTTGCTCTACTTATAGGGTGCTGACATCATCAGTGTTTAGAAAGTGGAATGAGCTTCCTGTGGTGTGTTTTCACAGTTGCTAAAAGGGATGTTTCTTTCATATACACTTACTGGATTCAAACCCCTACCTAACTATGTTATGACACTAGAGATGGACGCATTAGCGGAGCGCGCTATTCGCATTAGTGGGAGACTTTATTTCTCTTGATCTACTTATAGGGTGCTGACATCATCGGTGTTTAGAAAGTGGAATGAGCTTCCTGTGGTGTGTTTTCACAGTTGCTAAAAGGGATGTTTTTTTCATACACACCTGTCACTTGCTGGATTCAAACCCCTACCCTAACTATGTTTTGACACTAGAGACAGACGCATTAGCAGAGCACGCTATTCAGATTAGTGGGATATTTTATTTCTCCTGATCTACTTACAGGGTGCTGACATCTTCAGTGTTTAGAATGGGGAATGTGCATCCTGTGGTGTGTTTTCACAGTTATAAAGAGGAACATTTGAACTAAGTGTGTGAGCATGCCCAGTTCAGCCTTCCCATGGCATGTTGTGTGAAAGATGTCTCATTTATCAAAGTGTGTGAGCATGCCCAGTGTGAGCTTTCCATATGTTGAACTTGGCAGCCCATCACAGTTGTGGATGAGTGTGAACTCCAACAAATATCTCCTGTTTAAGGTTGTGTGTTCTGTGTCATGTTGTGTAGTTATTGTCCAGATGCTTTGTGTGAACACAACAGGGATTATACTGTGCCTGCAGGTTTGGCATGGGATACTTTGCATACAATTTTCAACATCCATTCATACTGACCTAACAGTCTAGTACTGTATAGTGTAGTGGTTCAGTACTTTCACTGTGGTGGACAGTATCCTGGGCTTTAGTCCTATCCCGGATTTACATTTCCATACTGTGCACAACAGCCTGTTTAGGGTCCAGTTGTGCACATCTGCACAAAGGCAGTGCCTCTACGGACCCTGGTAATTACTGCCCCATAAGCTTAACAAGTCTAGTCTGCAAAGCTATGGGGAGGATCATAATGGAGCTCATAAACGATGATATAGGGGACATGCAGACACTGTACCCGTCCCAGTTTGGCTTGGTCAAGGGCAGGTCATGCCTTTTGTACTTGGTTGACATCTTCAAAACAGTAACTAAGGCCATTGATGAGGGAAAGGCAGTCCATACAGCCTACCTTGGCCTTGCAAACACTTTTGACACAATACCCCACTCAGGTATTGTAGAAAACCCTACCAACTGAAATGTACACCCATATGTCACAAGATGGGTTGCAAACTGGCTGAAGGACAGGACCCACAGGGTTAGAGTTGCTGGCACTATGTCAGACTCCAGGCCAGTCACAAGTGGTGTCACACAGGGCTCAGTCCTTGGCCCCCTATTGTTTGTTATCTACTTCTCTGAAGTACAGGCCAACATGGGAGGACTTTGGCTGACAAAGTTTGCAGATGACTGCACACTGGGCACCATAGTGGACAGTGCATCAGACACAGATATCCTTCAGAAGGGACTCACGGACACTGATAGCTGGTGCCAGAGCCATGGCCTGAAGTCAGATTGCAAAACATGTGTAGTCATACCCTTCGGGGAAAGCAAGGTAACCCCAAGCTACCATATAGTTGGCAATCCTCTAGGCACAGAGGAGGTTATCATGGACCTGGGGACCCAGGTTGACAGTCGCCATTCTTCTGACACTCACGTTGTTAAGTGGCTAGAAGGACCTTCTACATTGCCCACATGATCAGGAAGGGATACACATCCAGATCTAGTGGGTCATTGTTCCCCTGTACTCTTCACTTATCAGACCAGTGATCGAGTACACTGCCCTATTCTGGATGTATCTCACCCGACATCTGCAGCAATTGGAGAGACCCTGAATGTCCCCCAACAAAAGGATAATGGGACTCCAACATCTGTCATATGCCGCCAGATTGAAGACACTCCAGCTCTGTTCAGTCACATACTGTCTGCTTAGAGGTGACATGTGCCTGACATGCAAGCATGTCCAACCAGGAATTAATGGACATGCTCCACCTCAAAATCATCAGATCTACCTGAACCACTAGTGCAAGTGACTTACACCTTAGCAGGGATGTACGTTGGGCATGTTGGAGGGAGGGATTCATCACTCGGAGACTCCCTATGCTGTGGAATACAATCCTGGTCCATGTGAGTCAGAGCACCTTGCTGGCTCTGTTCAAGAGGTATCCTGACCTGTGGATGGGAGATCATAGGTATACCCCAGGGATCGTCACTGTGTCACTGCTGGAGAGAGGGACGTCAAACTAATGGGCACAGTACTGTTTCCATATAAGGGGTGGCGTACGCCACCAAACTCTGGGCTAGGCTTATAAGTGCCTTAGGGCAGATAGCCTAGTATAAACCTATGAACCTATGAACCTATCTGACCATGTTGCATTATGTTCAGATGTGAACTACTTACAACAGCCTCATCCAACATCAGTAGTGTATTCGACAACATGGGTGTACATTGGCAAACACTACCGATGTGCCCTAGGCCATTTCTAATGCTAGTCGGAGAGTGTGTTTGTCCATCAACACATTGTAAGTGCAGTTTGCCATGACATATGTCTTGTTTCATGTACTGTGCCTCTGTCTACATGTGACATACCATTGATACTCAGGGTATACCTACCATCTCCCATCCACTCATTAGGATCCCTGTTGAGGAGAATCAATGAGTGACTCTATGGATAACCTGTACTGGTAGTTTACTCATGCATGGGGGTTGGCTTCTGTGTTATGGGTAATGCAATACAGCTTGTCCTATGTATGTCAGTGCTGGGGTTCAGGTCCCTCATGTGCATAGCAACCTGCCATTCACATTGTACAAGGTGCAGCATGTGCATAGATGCCAGCTTGGACATGTCTTTCTACATCAGGCACAACTTGCGTCTGGGTGGCCAGCATAGCAGTGTGTGGAGCTGCACTCTGTATAATCAGGCGACACATTACATGTGTTCCAGCTCTTTGATACCCCTGGTGAGGTACTGTTGTGGACTTTACAGTTGCTGAATGTGTCTGCTGAGGTACACCCCACAGGTGCTGTTGTGGTCATTTCTAATGCTGATGAAAGCTAACTGCAGAACCACAATGACCTCCCCTTAGCTAGATGTCATAACCCTCATGATTAGGTTGGTATATGGATTGTTTCTGTTAACACTACAGCCACATGTTTGTCCAATGCAGGATATCTATCGCCTTGTGTCCCCCGTTCTGGCATTACATGTTAGGTATGTAATGGGTCAACACCTATGTGGTAATTGGTGGTCACTTACTGGATATCCACAGAGGCTGACTATACAGTTTTCACCATTTAACATGCTGACATGGCTATGGCACCGGTTGTCTGTTTCTATGTGGCCCTTTTGTGGGATGCTTGTGTCAGCTGGAGTGTCAGATATGTCAGGCGGCTTGTTGTCCTCTACAAACATGTTCCAGCACAGTCCTTACATGTTGGCCTGTACCTATGGGGCATATATACCTGATGGTGAAGGTCCCAGGACCAAGCTTTGTGGGATACGCGTTATATGTGGTTTGTAGTCTGACATGGCTGCTGCATGTCTGACCATGTCAGTTCTGTCGTTGGTCTGGTTTGAAACCCCTCTAGTGTCATTGGGGTGTATATATAAGCTGGTGAGCATATCTACATGGAACACGTAGGGTATTGTACGGATGGCTGTGCAAGGTCCAGCTAGACTGTGTGGACCACATTGCCCTCATCACTGACCTCAAGTACTGTTTCAGCTGAGTCACACATGTTTAGGGGCGGGGTCTGCACTTCGTAAATCCACACTGGGTAGGGTCAGGTGTCAATAGATCCCCAATATCATTATGTCTGCGGTACATGCTGATCCTTTCCATAGCTGTGCAGACCACACTTCTCAGGATTCTGTGGTGGTTGTTTTTAGTATCCATTCAGGAGACACTTTTCATGAGAACACCCACTGTTGTTGTACACTGCTCTTTGGGTACGTATCCTGTGGTAAGGGTGACATAATGTCAGGGAGGCGGCAGTCTGCTGGGAAGGATATTTGGCATTATGGGGGGGGTTTGCACTGCACCTGTCAGGATGTATGTTGGCGATACCTGTGTGTGTCTGGTATGTTGTTTGTAATATCTGTGTGATCCAGAGCATATCCAGGAATCCACAACACACTTACTACCATCAGTTGCAGCAGCCTTGGGGTTATCTGTAGTGTCCTGTACAATCTGTATCATAATAGGTTCATAGGTTCATACTAGGCTATCCACCCTAGGGCATTTGTAAGCCTAGTCACAGTGTGTGTTGCTTTTGCCACCCCTTGCTATGTGAATATTATGGCCATTTCAGAGTTACTTAGCTGTGCCTCTGTCTGGACATGACACAGTACAGACCCCCAGTGTACATCCACAATTATCAATCCATTTTGCTAACTTTCTGTTGAAGGGTGTCAGTGAGGGGCTCTGTCAAACATGTAGTGGTATTCTGTTCCAGGGTGTGGATAGAGTCAGGGTTAGGTATCTGTCCCTCCAGCACATCCTATTTGATTATGTGTTAAGGTTGACATCCCTGACTCACACAGCTATGATAGCTTTGAGTTTTCTGGGGTGGAGCATGTCCATTACTTCTGTGTTGTACATGGACTTGTACAACAGACATACAATGCCTCTGTGTGGGCAGAATGTGACTGCATTAAGCTGTGGTGTCCACAGCCAGGCAGCATGTGAGATATATTGGAGACACTTTTTGACTCTTGCTGAGGTACCTTTGAGGTCTTTCTAACAGCTGCAGGTGCCAGGTAATGTACATGCCACATGAGGCATTGTATTACAATATGGTCTGATAGGGGAACAGTATGGGGGCACAATGACCTTCATTGATGTAGATGTGGATCCTTTCATGATACAGTGTCCAATATAGACAGTCTTCCTAGACAAATTGGCGATGTGACTGTCACATAACAGGTGAGTGTCCACTTGTGTCACTAGGTCCCTGATTACTCCTTCCACACATAATGGTTTACCACCTATGTGGTATGTTGTGTGTACCTTGTTTTGTATTTGGTGGTACATTCATACATACTGTCCACTGTATGCAGGACAGTGGGGTGGGGTTCCTGTGTGTGAGAGCATGGTCTTTAGCATGCTACAGACTGTACAGCGGTCTTCCCTACAGTTAGTTGCACATGGGTGGACTGCTATGACATTAGCATTGTCAGTTAACTAGACGGATGGCTATGTGTGCTGAATATGGATACTCACCCTCCTTTTATGTTTTGTTACAGGTTTTGTGGCCATAACACATGCTATGTGGTATTACCTGGTAGTGCTGATGTGCTGTCATGAGGCTTGCAGCAGGTTTCTATCACTGGACAGACATCAATGTTCTCCATACTGGGGAGGGCCTCAGGAGCATGCATATTGGGGTTTACACATCTGGCATTGATCAGCATTACCCTTCTGTTTCTTTCCAGTTTTGTTGTCTACGGTGGTGGGTTGGTCTATTTGGCCTTGCCTATGAAAGGGTCTCTTGTGGTTGCAAACGCCTTAGGCAATATCCAGACACTCATGGGTAACAGGTGCAAGCCATCCCTGGGACAGCAGCATGTCTTACTATGGTGTCACCTATTACTATTGTATCAAGCATGTTGTTTCTAATTCTGCCCTGTGACTGTTTGGCACACCATCTTGGTGTACTATGTGTTACATGTGCTATGTCTGGAGGTTGTGTTATTGGGTGTCTGCTTTGGAGGCTTGTGTTGGTGTTGTGTGTTTGTAATTAGGGCCTCTGGGAATGTTTCTGTGTTTATGTGTTTGGTTTACAGTTGTTGTAGGTCTATGTGGGACTGGGTTTGTGGTGTATGTGGTTACCTTGTCCTCCTGACTAGTTTTGACAGTACTGATTTGGGTGTGCTCAGGCTCCAGTTTGGCTACCTGGTTGCGTCTATCACATACATTTGTATTTATTGGGGTGAGTTGTTGTTGTGTGTGTACTTGGGACAGGTGTCACACTGCCACTGGAGTCACAGATTCTACTTGTTTTGCCTGGCCTGAGTGGATTGTATGTGTGGACACATTTTATTGCCATGCTAGTGATCACTGATTACATCACTTGTTACGTTTGATGTATCATGTGGTAGCTTCCTCATTCTCTTCAATGGTTTAGTAATTGCTGGAGTCCAGCATGCCAGATGCCTGGGTGTCTGGCATTGTGTCTTGTTGTTTGTGATTGCAGACTCCAAGCACTGTTGGCTGTGTTCATGGCATGCTTGTATAACATGTTCTGCAGTGTGTCCCATATTCTGGACCTGCACAGGGCTTTTCATGGATTCAACATTGGTTTGTAGGGGTGCAAGCTATGCTTTATACATGTGTTTCACTGTGGTAATCTGGCCATGTACTGGGGTCGGGATGTGTAACTACAGTGTGATTACACCATGGTCTGGTCTTACCAGTGAGGGATACACTTCTCATCTTGACATCCAGTACAAATATTTCTGCTTATCACATCCACTATGCTTACCCCTCTTGTGAAAGTGTTACATTTTGCATGTCAATTTTGTTTGATGGATTCTGGGGAATTGTCTTCACCTGTGTCAGTGCTAGTATAATACCAGGGGTATAGTGACAAACATCTCAGAAGCTGACGTCACACTTCTTCAGACTGAGATGGTATCCGTTAAGCCCACTGGGCCAGTGGAAACCACAACACACAATGGTGACTCCTGCACAGACACTTTCTATGGACATCTCTGAGTAAGCATGGACCATGCAATCACAAATGAAAACGAGACCCTCTCCACCAAGGGACAGTGGCCTGTCTGGTGGACCCCAGCCATAAGCAAACTGTATAACAGATGAAGGATACTGATGCAAGACAGAGCTACATCTCAAGAAGGGAAGGCAGCTGTGATCAGCACTAGTAGAAAGCTACATTCTCTCATAAAGACATCCAAGGTCAACTTGGGGACATAAATCACCACAGACAATGAAGGTAACCACACTGCTTTCTTCAGTTATATCTGACACCTGGGTGGTAACCCTCAGATATGCTCAGAGTTGGTACACAACAACATATATTCCAGTGACCTGACAGATATTGGCGACATCCTGGCGGACAGGTTCAGTGCAATGTACCGCCTCCCTCAACCCCATAAGACGATAGTTATCACAGCTGTATGTAACCTCACTGTCATCTTGGATGTCCATGTGAGGGCCGCACTCAGCAAAGACAAGTACACAGCATCAATGGGACCTGATGGTATCCCCAGTTGCATGCTATGTGAACTGCAGATGGTGCTAAACCTGTATATACAGATGCTATTTTTCCTTAGCCTTGCTACAGGATATGTACCTGGACACTGGTGTACGGCAACAGTGGTCTCACTCTACAAAGGAGATGCCTCCACAGACCCTGGCAACTACCACCACACAAGCTTAACCAGCCTTGTCTGCAAAGCTATGGTAAGAGTCATTATGGAGCTCTCACACAGAGACATTGGTGACCTACGGACCCTTGATTCCACCCAGTTCAGCTTTGTACAGGGCAGATCCTGCCTTTTGAACCTAGTTGACTAGTTTGAAACTGTCAGTAGGGCCATTGTTGAGGGCTACGCAGTCCACACAGCCTATCTGCACTTGGCTAAGGCCTTTGACACAATACCCCACTCAGGCATCATAGACAAGCTCAACAGCTGAAATATAACACCATATGTCACAGGATAGGTTGCAAAATGGCTCAGAAACAGAACCCATATAGTCAACATTGCAGGTGCCTTGTCAGATTCAAAGCCAGTCACAACTGGTGTCCCACAAGGATGTGTCCTGGGACCCCTCTTATTTGGTATTTACTGTTCAGATTTGAAAGCAAACATAGGAGGGTTGTGGCTGACAAAGTTTACAGATGATTGAAACCTAGGCACCATAGTGAATACATTAGCCAGCACACACATCCTACAGAATGCCGTCACAAAGACAGATAGCTGGTGCTGGACTCATGGCCTGAAACTGAATGCAACTGATGTGTAGTCATCCCCTTTGGGAGGAACAAAGTACCCACAGATCTATACATAGACAGCAACCCAATGAGCACAGAAAACAAATCAGACAGCTGGGGACACATGTAGGTAGTGACATCTCATTTGACACCCATGTTGCCAAAGTGGTTAGAAAGACTTTCTATCTTGTCCACCTTATCATGGAGGGTTTTCCATCCAGATCAAAGGAGGTAATTGTACCACTATACTTCTCCCTTATCAGGCCCATGCTTGAATACAAAGCCCCATTTGGTATGTACCTCACCCAGCACTTGCAGCAGCTGGAGAGACCCCACAGGTACCTTACCATGAAGATCAGGGGTCTACAACACATGACATATGCTTCCAGAATAACCGAAATCCAGCTTTATTCAGTGTCATACCGCATACGTACAGGTGACCTATGCCTGACATACAAGACCATGTCCAATCAGGATTTGGTAGACATGCTCCACTGCAAGCATTCCAAATCCACCAGAACCATGGGAGCTAAAGATTTGAACCTCAGCACATACATGTATAGGACATGCTGGAGGGACACAGTCATAACTCAGAGGCATCTCACACTCTAGCAGAGTATCTCAGTTCATGTTAGACAGAGTCCCTCACTGACTCTCTTCAAGAGACATCTTGACAGCTGCATGTGAGACAGAGGCACAGACTACACAGAGGCACAGTCACGTTATTCAATTATGTAAGGGGGTCATAATGTGTCACTACTAAGTCAGAGGCACAATATTTGGAATCTATTCTGTACACTTATTACCACTATGAGGGGTGGCAATAGCCACATCACTATGGCTAGGCTTATAAATGCAGTGGGGCAGATAGCCTAGTAGTAAACTATGACACTATGAAACTATGGTGTATGTGTAGGTATTGTCAGTCAAGCAATATAATGTGGTTTGGGGGGCTTGATATCTTCCTGTATTCCAACATTGTTTTGTCTATTCCTTCTAGCATGTCAAGGGATCGGTTGCTAGTGTCCTCTCCTGCTCAGCTGGTGAACCTGGGAATATCGAGGCAATGTTACAATTGCCTAATGTACACTGACAAACCTCTCTTTCTCCCATAAAACACAAATGCATGCAAGAGATGCAACTATATAGCCAAAGTGGAGGCTGAGCTCTCTCAACATAGGACTGGCAAGACCAGAGAGAAGGAGAAGGTAACCACACACATCACAAGCCCAGTCTCACATAGCACTATCACGACTTGAAATCATACACATAGACACACAGAGACACACTCGGAGGCTCTGATCAGTAATCTACCAGAACAGCAGAGGCCACCACAGCAGACACACACACAACTGCCTCCACAGGGCACAGCACATGCATCACATAGACCACAGAGTCAGTGTGCCAAACAGTCACAGCCCTTAAGGCCAAACACAATGCCAGACACACTTGTCATAGGTGACTCCATAGTCAGACACACTGACATCCCGCTCACCAGATTGAGTAAGGAGGAGGTCACAGTAAGCTGCCTATCGGGCACTGGAATCCACCACATAATGCAAGCACTCAGGTCACTCAACTGCAAGTACAAGTATGACTCAGTCATTATCCATGCTGGTGTGAACGACCTGAGATGTACCTCCCTGGACTACATGAAAAGAGACATAGAGGATCTCTCTTATGTAGGCCAGGCAGGTATGACCCTGACCTTGAGCAGTATCCTACCTTCACCAAGTATGATGCCACATAAACAGAGACAAGATGATCAGCTGTAATAATTGTCTTAAACTATGGTGTCATTCGAAGGGGGTCCAATGTCTGTCTGCCTGGGATGACATGCTGGACAGGCCACACTGATTTGCAAGGGATGGCTTGCACCTGTCACCCCTGGGCTTCCGGAGTTTGGCTAAGGCTCATGCCACCCCATTGTGCCTTTTGTATAAAAGGGTCAGATTGTACACCTACCACCCTAGAACACAGTAAAGGAAAAACATCGAGGGTAATGCTGCTCAATGCCAGAAGTCTCAACCTCAAGCTGCACACACTCAACACCCTTCTCAGTATGGAGAACATTGATGTCTGTGCTGTGACTGAAACCTGGTTCACAGCTTCTGACAGCACCCTGGCACTATCAGGTGTTACCTTGTGTCATGTGTTCCATCCCCACAATCCAGACAACACCAAGAAAGGAGGGTGGGTGTCCATATTCATCAAGGACACCCTCACCTCAAGGTTGGTGGCAACACACGATGCATTGGAGACCATCCAGGTGCAATTAACCATAGGCAAGACTGCTCTGCAGTTTGTACATGTTACAGGCCACCCTCTAAACTCAGGTACCTCACACAGCTTTCCTGACAACACTGGCTGGGATACATGTATCTCCAAACACCATCATACTGGGTGATTCCAACGATCCACATATAGGATGGGATCACTACTCCAGCCCCAACACTCTAGCCCACAGGTTCCTAGAGTTCATACACTCAAATGCCATGGAACAACTAGTCACCATCCCCACAAGAGGAGACAACATACTAGATGTCATCATCACAAACATGGGGTCACAATGTTCAACACCAGAAGTATACCCATCATTGGTGAGGTCAGATCATAAACTAATCTCAGTGGAAGTCCACATCCCACCCCCACCCCAGATAGATAAGACCACAGTGTAGAACTTCTCAGAAGCTGACTTCACACTTCTCATGACTGGTGTGGTCTCTTTCAAGGCCCCCAAGCCAGCGGACACCATTACCCAAGCCACTGTATCACTTACAAATGCCTTCTACCAGCACCTCCAGGACTGCATGGATCAGGCAATCCCAAGCAAAACAGAGACTCTTTGTACCAGAGGCAAGCATCCAGTCTGGTGGACCCCAGCCATAAACAAGCTCTACAACAGAGGAAAGGAGCTACTACAAGATAGAGCAATATCCGTAGAAGGGTAGACACTCCTGCTCATTATAGGTGGAACACTGAGTTCCCCCATAAAATCATCCAAGGCGAATTTTGAGAGTAAATCTGCTAAGGACTCAAGGAACAATCATGAGACCTTTTTTACCTATGTTAGACACCTGGGAGGGAACTCCCAGATATGCTCAGAATTGGGTTGGAATGATGTAAATATCACTGAACCTACAGACATTGCCAACATACTGGCTGACAGGTTCAGTGCAGATTTCTCCCCCCACCCCTCCCCCCCAACTGGAGAGATATCTATAACAGAGGATTGTAGCCCCCCAAACATCTCAAATGCTCAGGTGAGAACTACTCTATCCAAGGGAAGAAACACAGCATCCATGGGACCAGATGGTGTCCCTGGTTGTGTGCTACATGAACTCACTGAGGAATTAAACCCGCAGTTAGGGCAGCTGTTTAATCTTAGTCTCAAATCAGGATATGTGCCCTAGGAGTGGCATATGGCAACGGTTGACCCACTTCACATGGGAGGTGCCTCCACCGACCACAGAAACTACCATCCCATCAGCTTGACAAGCAAGGTCTGCTAAGCTATGGAGAGGATCATAATGGGACTCATAAATGAAGACATAGGGGACTTGCAGACGTTGGATCCAACCCAGTTAGGCTTTGTCAAGGCAGATCATGCCTTTTAAACTTGGTTGACTTTTTCATAACAGACACCAAGGCCACTGACGAGGGCAAGGCAGTCCACACAGCCTACCTTGACCTGGCAAAGGCTTTCAACACAATACCCCACTTGGGTATCCTTGAAAACATCACCAGCTTAAATGTGAACCCATACATCACAAGATGTGTTGCAAACTGGCTATGTGACAGAACACACAGGGTCAGAGTTGCTGGTGCCATGTCACACTCCAAAACTGTCACAAGTGGTGTCCCACAGGGCTCAGTCCTGGGCCCACTGTTGTTCAGCATCTACTTTTCAGAAGTACAAGCAAACACTAGAGGATTATGGCTGACAAAGTTTTAAGATGACTGCAAACTGGGAACCATAGTTGGAAACCCATCTGACACAGACATCCTTCAGGAGGGTCTCATAGACATGGATAACTGGTGCCAGAGCCATGGCCTTACGTTACATGCTAAACAATGCATCGCCATACCCTTCAGGAAAAACAAGGTTACCACTAGTTCCCATCTAGGTGGCAATCCTCTAAACACAGAGGAGTTTATCAGTGACCTGGGCACCCAGGTTGACAGTAACATTTTGTTTGACACTCACAATGCCAGGGTAGTTAGGAAGACCTTCTACATTGCCCACCTCATCATGCAGGGATTCACATCTAGATCAAGGGAGGTCATTGTTCCCCTGTACTCATCACTCATGCCCCATTCAGAATGTATCTGACCCGACACCTGCGGCAATTGGATGGGCCCACAAATTCCTCAACAGGAGGTGAAAGGGTCGCAAACATATTTCTTATGCTGCCCGACTGAAGGAATTCCAGCTCTATTCAGTCGCTTACCGTCTGCTCAGAGGTGACCTGTGCCTGACATACAAGGCTATGTCCAACCCAGAATTAATGAACATGCTTTACCTCAAGACCTCAACATCCATCAGAACTACAAGGGCAGGAGACTTAAACCTCAGCACAGATATTAACAGGATGTGCTGGAGGGACAGATTCATCACCCAGAGGGTCCCTATGCTGTGGAACAACATCCTGGTACATGTGCGGCTGAGCACCTCACTGGCTTTGTTCAAGTGAGATCTTGACCAATGGATGGGAGATTGCAGGTATACCCCAGGGATAACCTCAGTATCACTGCTTGACAGAGGCACAGCAAAATAATGGGCATATTATCCATCAAACTGAAGGGGTGGCAGAAGCCACAAAACTCTGGGCTAGGCTTATAAATGCCCTGGGGCAGATAGCCTAGTATGAACCTATGAACCTATGAACATAGGCCTGGGGCAGTTCCTGCTATTAGGACAGTGGTCTGCAGCAAGCTATATAGTAGTAGTCAGTTTTAGCCATTGGTGTTTGACCATGGCTAATCCATGTTGCTTCTTGTTGTGGTACCAACATGGGTGTGTGGTTATCCATGCCATTTATTGCTAGTCACCCTCATTTTGTATCTTGTTCCATGTTTTTGCACATGTACATCACTGTATGAGGTGTGACCTGGTAGTGTCAGGGTGCTGATGTGGGCTTTGACCCTGTTTTCTATTACAGCGCTGATATCTACATTCTCTATACTGTGTGTGTTTACACTGCACACATCTTGATGTTTATACTTCTGGCATTGGGTAGCATTACATCTAGGTTCCTATCCCTTGTGGTACCCATGAGGTGGGTTTGTGTTTTTGTGGTTTATGATTGGTGAGGGTAGATGTTAGTTGGGGTCCTCAGGTGTGCATATGGTACATGATATTACATTACTTAACACATGGCATTCATGCCTCAGGTGGTGCTGCAGGGCTGCCTCTGTCGGATGCACATACTACACTCCCTGCACATGTTTGGAAGCAGGTTGTGTCATGTTCGGCATCCCTGTTACTGTATGAGTGAGTCAGAGCGAGTATCAGTCCCAGTGTTCCTACTGACCAAGTGTATGTGCTATGCGTTGCCTCTTTGCCAAGGCCAGGGCATACTGGGCATGCCTCCTTCTGCCTACTGGGACAAGGTCAGGTTGTTCCTCCTCCGAGTCACCCCCTGCCTGTGGTGGCCTTGGCAATGGTGGGGGGGTGTTTGGCCCAGCCCTGTGCTGGTCCTGCTGCAGCTGTTTCCGCAGGATCATATTATGTAGCATAGCACATATCATGATCATTTGGGTACATGTAGTTGGTGTGTACTGCAAGGCTCCACCAGATGTGTCCAGACACCAGAACCGTGACTTGAGCAGCCCAAACACACGCTCTATGACATTACGTGTTTGTGCGTGTGCCTCATTATGGCGTTCCTGTTCAGGTGTGTGTGCATTTCTGATGGGTGTCATCAGCCACGGCTCAAGTGCATAACCTGCATCCCCCACTAGGTGTCCATGTGGGAAGTCCCCATTGGCAAATGATTGATACAGCTGCGTCAGATGCCAGATGTGGGAATCGTGGTAGCTCCCAGGGCAGCCAGCACACACATTCATTATTATGCCCTGGGCATCACACACGACCTGGCAGTTGATGGAGGGGTATCCCTTGCGGTTAATGTAGGCTCTACCCCACTCACCTGCTGGTGCTTTGATGCATATGTGAGTGCAGTCTATTGCACCCCGCACCTCAGGGTATCCTGCTATTTGCTGGAAGAGGCGCATATTGCTGGCCACAACCTCAGGGTCATTAGGGACATATATATGATCACTGACGTGCTGACATGGCATCCAGGAACTGGTGCAGTACCCTGGAGGCTGATGCCTGTGATATCCCCATCATATCACCAGTTGGTCTCTGGAAGGTACCTGTTGCTAGTATTCTTAGGGCAACACATACCTTGGTTTCCACTGGGATGGGTTCCCCTCTGTTGGTTCTGTGTGTGAGACGTGGCCTGCACAGCTCAACAATTTGCTGCAGAAGGCCTCTGTCCACTCTGTAGTGCTCTACTATCTCCAGCTCATGTAACCCATGGTAGGTGACTCTGGGCCTGTATACTCTTCTCCTTCTCCTCACTCTGGGGTGTCTGTCAGCATCTGCATTATCACCACCCTCAGCAATTCGCCTATGCCTGATTATAACAGCTATGGCAGCCCCTAGCATTTCTGCTCTGAATTCAGCTTTTTTCAGTTTGCAATTCTGATAGCTTAGTTTCTGGCAGTATCTCTTGTGAGAAACAGCCTGCACTGCTGTTTGCAGTGTTTTAACTGCTGGGTTGGGCTTCTAGTCTGCCTGTGTAATTGCCTGCTTCTAATTGTTTCCACCAATTAACTCTGGCAGTATCCTCTGGCAGTTTCCCTATATATCAGTTGTTTCCTGTTTCCTCTCTGTTTCCTCAACGGGAGCAATGTGCACACCAGCTTAAGCACGCTCACAGGCACTTAGACGCGCGCACACATCCCTACATGGTGTTACACACGCGCACACATCCTTACACGGCGTGAGCTTGACTGATTCATGTTAATACACGCGCACACTGCCTTAAACACGTGCACACCCGCGCAAACCGTTGTAAACGGTTTGCAACACGCTCCCACATATTGAACCTCCCTTACACGCATGCACACGCGCGCATGCACGTATTTCAAGAAACTTTGAGTGTAGGGATAGCGTATACCCTCAATTTCTTGACTTTCCTAGTGTTCTGTTGGGACACACCTCCCTCCCTGATGTCTGTCTGTCATCTGTTACCTTACATTGCCCTCCAATCTGGTACATTTATTACTATCCTTCCCCTTCGTGATGTCACCTACCTCTTACTCTGTTTCTCCCCCTTCTCTAACTCTTACACTACTCAGAAAGTGCTCATTACCTATGTGGCAGTGTGATTCAGTATTGTAACCCTCATTTACATAGGATTGCCTAGTAATGCTTAGTTACATGTCTTACACGGAGCTTCCCCCCCTTGACAACCACTAAACGGAGGCCATATTGTTTTTGGTTTGCAAGTCCCTCCATTGACATCCCATGTAATACTTAAATCCCACAATTGTGGGCTAATAAGCTTCGGTTTTTACTTTTAGGTAGCGCACCCGCTTATGCTGGTGTGCTGCAGTTAAACCCAAAAATCCCGTGGAAAAAAAAAGTAATATAACTTATTTTTGCAACAGTTTTTCATGCCAATAGCCACATATTTGGCCATTGGCATGCTTAATGTAACACATGCACCCTTTATTTGGAGCTGACATAGCTCCGTTTTTAATTTTGCAGAAATGTACTCAGTTGTCAGCTGAGTACATTTCTGCAGCTAATACGTCCATTACACGGACTGGTTTCGGCTTCGTGGATCACTCAAATACCTCATTTGCATATCTTTGAGCTGCAAATGAGGTATTGAGCATTTCCACGCCCAGTCCGTGTAAGAGACGTGTTAGCTGTCTCTTACACGGAGATTTGGGCTGTTCCTGAATCGGGAGGCTTACACGGAGGCTTACACTACTCTTGAACTCCGTGTAAGCCTTCCTGAATCTGGCCCACTGCCTTGATGACGCAAATGCTAACACATCTGTTCTTGTGCATATGCTGATAAGTAAACTGTCTTCAAGAAAACGCCTTTTGGATTAGAAAAGCACATTTTTAAACTTTCTTAGAAAAGCATGTCCTGTTGTCCAGTGAAAGCAGATTACATTCTTGTCATGTCTGTAAGAAGTTCAGCTTTCTTGATGTGTGTGTTATACACTCATAAGCAAGTTCCTTATTTTTTTAAGCCACAGTCATTTAGTATGGTTGCTGATCACATATTACTAAACTCTGTTTCTGCATTTAAGCAAGCTTTTTCTTTCAGCATATTTAGAACATAATTAATTTAAATTCATAATATCTAACAGGTGTGATAAGCTTAATTGAGTATACTGCAACATTATAGGCAACATCTTTTTGCTTTTCCTTGATCCCTACCTGTCTTGCAGGCCTTTTTTCATTTTCGGGTAAATAGCTATGCCGTTAATTATAATTGCTCGTTATTACAGTGGTACAAAACCCGGACTTCATGTGTCCGGTTTTGAATGAAATTTGTAACTGGACATTTTATCAGAAAACCGGACAGTCCGGTCAAAAAAACGGACAGCCGGCAACCCTACCTGGGAGTGGTGTCTGTTTGAGTGACTTGCTGAGAGTCACACATTTAAGCAATGGAAGCAGAGTACCATGTTTGTGTGTATGTGTGTGTGTGTGTGTGTGTGTGTGTGTATATGTATATATATATATATATATATATATATATATATATATATATATATATATATATATTTTTTTTATTTTTCACTTAACAAAATGATGACTGGCATCCTATCGGCAGTATAGTGAGCTAGTGTGCTAGATTTGGGAATCATGTGCACTGTCAGAATACTGGGCAGAGACGTTGATTATGCAGCTCCGTGCATCACACAAACACTAATTGGTAGTTAATAGATTGTATAGTAGCCCTTTCTAGTGGGTATCACTCCTCCTGTAGACCAGATGGGGCCCTAATGCAGTATGGGTGCAATCTATTGCACTGATCTCCTGAGGAAAACGTGCCACTACATAAAAGGCACCTATAGTCTGAGCTTGGTCCTGCTGTGACACTGGTTAAATAGAGGTACTGATCCACACAAAGTATTCTTGAGGCAGAAGCCTGTGAGATATCCAACCTATCCCTAGTATATCTCCTGGAAGGTTCCCATGGTAAGTATAGTGAGCGCTATACATACCTTAGTATCCAAAGGGGTAGGAGACCATGCATCCCACCACTACCCCTGTGGGGATTATACATACTTCCTTGGACCCTTACAATATCTCTGTCAACCCTAAATCTGTGAAGTATCACCTGGTTATCAATGTTTTGGTTAGTCATTGTCTGTATGTCTGCCTAATTGGTTAGCGAATACCTCTGGGTTCAATCAGTTCTAGCTCGGCCAAGACAATATAAGACTAGCAGCAAGGAAAAGCATCTTCTCAGATTGGATATTAGATAAAAAGGTCACTGATGTCATGGAAACAAGTCAAATTATGACTATGAATTGCAAACAGGTCAGAGAATGACTTATTATCGGGTCTATATTAGATCACCATATGCTTAGGTAAGCAAACGGTGATTAATCGACCCCATGTAAGCGAAAGCTTAAAAAACCAAACTATCTCGCTGTTCCAACAAAAAAAAAAAAAAAAAAGAAAGCACATTAAAACATGAGATTAAGTGGGGGGCTTTGCCGCCCACACCCTCTACTTAAATATACCAACTCCGAGACCACACTGCAGTGACGAAAATGGCAAAGTACCGAAGCGGCCAAGCATATTCTTTCCCAGGGAAAGAATTCAGTTACATGCTGCTTCGATATTTTGCCATTTCGGTTTTGTCAGTTCGACCAAGATGCATTCGAAAACATGCATCTTCGGTCTGCTGATAGGAACCCTTATTATCATATGTGGATTTACATCATTTCTCACTTTTTTTTAATCACAGCCAACATGTGTTATCATAAATGTCCTCTGTGATTTGCCCCATTGCTGAGTGAGTGAACAGTGCAGATTGCCTTTGAACATTCATGTAGTTACTTTGAATACTACCCAATATTTTTACCTAGGTTCTGACATTCAGTCCTAATGCCTAACCTACTGCTTATGGTTTGATACAAAAATATCTGCTAATTAAATAAATCTGAATTAGATGTAATTTTACAGTAAAATCTATTACTTCTGTTGCATTTTGGAATTTGTAGGGTGAGTGTATTAAATCTATGAACTAAAATGCAGTTATATGCTCAGCCAATAATGATGTTTCTCCAATTGCTCATCTTCAGAGTAGAAGATGCCTTAAATGGATATGAAATAGAAGACCACAAAAAATATTTATGTAACCACATTTAAAATTTGAGTACAGAGGTTGTAATGCTACATGAGAGGCAAGTTAATTTTAGTAGTTCCAGTGAGAATAATTGAAAACAAAACATAACTTCTTTCTTTTGCTGAAGACTGCAAGAGAGCAGCTTGCATTGTTGAGGAACTAAAATGTAAATGGCATACTATTCTGCTAAAGTTTAATCTTTTGCTTCAGTAAAGAGGGATTAGGCAAATTCTTTGCAATGTACTTGTTTGTGAGATCTGAGATCATTTTCTAGATTTCCTAATTACATTTCTTGGATTGATACACTCAGTAGCAGACCTACATGAATTACTAATTATTCTCATCACTGTTACACGCCCTAGTCTCTGCCCTCTGGCATTAGATATAAAATACAACTTTGTTATGTTTCTAGAGCAATGTTCTGTTTTGGTCTGTTACTTTTATTTATTGTATCCTCATTCTTGAAGAATGCATAATTCTTAGCCCCTTTTTTCCTCTTAGTTAATAAAACTGATTCAGTGTTTTTGTACTCTGTGGGCTGTAGTCTCCCCCTTTCTGGGGATGCCTTAAATTACATTTTCAGATTTTTATGAATGCAGTTAATGGTTTCAATACATGTGTAGATGGGATTTGAAATGTAAGTGCTAGATGGGCTGTTCAACAGACAAGGAGAGTAGGAATGAAAAACTGTATTTACTTGTCACATATCAAGAGAAAGATGGTTGAGAGACACGATGCTTCTCACACATCCATCCATGTGCAACACTCCAAGTGGAGTGTTCTTGATAAGAACATTTTGTTTACAGATCCAGAAAGTGAATATATCTTATAGAAGCCAGAAATACTAACCTTATACAGTTCCAATGGCTGCTCCCTGGCTATCATCATAGAATAACAGCTAGAGCAAGCACAGATCACCGCATACAATATGATCTTAGTGAGAGCTATCATTCTCAGCCCTACATAGAGGAATGCTGGGGTGGGGTGACTGGTGGCTTCACTGAGAGGAAATTCTGGTAAGGAGCAGGTGGTTTGAGTGAAAAAATAAACTGTACTTAAGAGAGGATTACAGTATTATGAAGATACATAGCTGAGCCACACTGTGTATTCTACATTTTAGTGTTACAGTAGTTGTTTGGGAGTGCATTAATATAAACATACAGAGCAGCACTTTTTGTCTAACATCAGAATGACAGATTTAGCATGAATTAGGTTCTACAGAATAATTTGGTCACACCAGTTGGATACCATGTGCCCTCTGAATGAATCACTAGTCTAAGGTGTTTGAGGAAGCTCTACAGTGTGCACTCTACAGTGCAAATATATATCCACAGCCACATCATACTTTGAAAAGGAAGAAAAAAATAATACAATGTAGATCACTGGTGTAAGGCCACTATACATGAATAAAAAGCCATTCTACTCATGGCCAATTCCTGTATACTAGTGCTCATTTATATTTTATTCAGGCTTTCTACCTGAGACTAGAAAAACAAAAGTGAGAAGTCTCTAGTGTTTCAGGCACTGATGTTAATAGATCCTGTATTTCACATACCAGCAATACAGCCATCTCTGCCACAAAAGCAGTACCATTATAGTTATTAACAATCTGCATTCAAACTGGAACCTTAGTTTGAGAGACAGCCTTACAGAACTATCTGCAAATATATAGAGCTGAGTATATTTTTCTGCATTGTTCTGTATTATAGAGCTAAATTGTTTGCTTAGATATCTGTTGTATATATATATATATATATATATATATATATATATATATATATATATATATATATATATAGAGAGAGAGAGAGAGAGAGAACAGTATATATTTTTTGGCTTTATAATTTGCACATTCCTCACATCTGTGTTGAAACTGTTTTTCACCACCCCCCCGCCCAGTTCTTGGTTGTAGTTTAAATTTGGTGGCTTTTTCAGTGCCCGCCCCACTGTAGATTTGATCTAAGACACTCCCCCAGGCCCATCTCTTTACCGCATTCTACCTAATTAACCCTTTCTCCACTTGCTTTTAGTCCTTTTTAATTTAATTACATTTTTTCAAACTGTGTGTGGACTAATATTGCTACATATTCAAGTGTGCCAGCTTGCACTGCATGAAAATTGTATTTACTACTGCTTTTGCTACTTTTCTGAAAAAAAAAAATGTCATCTGCTTTTACTGTACTTGTGTTTCTTCCTACTTTATTTTGCTTTTGCATCATCTTAAAAGTACTCAATTGTATTTATTACTGCTTGGTGTAACTCATTCTAAGCCTTTTAGTTTCAACACTTGGGCTTCAGACCAGTTGTTTTACACTGAGAAGATTTGTGGTCTGCACTGTAGTGGCAGAACAGGTAGCTTACATCCTTCTAAGTTGGGAACTGCTGATTGAGAGCTCAGTGTCTGTTATTCCTAAAGTGTATTAATTCTGGTTTAAGCACTTGGGCTTTCAGGCCAGTTATTTTACGTTAAGAGGGTTCATGGTCTGCACTCTTGTGGGAGGAGAGGCTGGACTCTGCCCTTCTGAGCTGGGAATTTCTGGTTTAAGGCTTATAGTGCATGCATATCTGAACTGCTTCTTACTGAAATTGGTACACCTTGTTTGCTGTAGCATAGACTAAATCCAGGCCTGCTGAATCTAGGTTTGTTTGCATAACTTGAGCACTAATCCAGGCATTCTTTAAAGTATTTAATTGTATTTATTACTGCTTGTTAGTAACTTGATTAAAGTGTAGCTATCATTCTAAGTCTTTTGGATTAAGCTCTTGGGCTTCAGACCAGTTGTTTTACATTAGGAAGGTTTGTGGCATGCACTGTGGTGGCAGGACAGGTAGCTTTCATCCTTCTAAGTTGGGAACTGCTGATTGAGAGCTCAGTGTCTGTTATTCCTAAAGTGTATTAGTTCTGGTTTATGCACTTGGGCTTCAGGCCAGTTATTTTACATTAAGAAAGTTTGTGGTCTGCACTCTTGTGGGAGGAGAGGCTGGACTCTGCCCTTCTGAGCTGGGAATTTCTGGTTAAAGGTTTATAGTGCATGCGTATTTGAACTGTTTCTTACTGAAATAGGTACACCTTGTTTGCTGTGGCATAGACTAGATCCAGGCCTGCTGAATCTAGCTTTGTTTGTATGCTTGTTGTTTGTTTGCTTGTTATTTCCCTGGAATGCTAATTCCACCTAAAACACGGCTTCTCAGTGCTTCTGTGGATCCCTAGTGATATCTGCATTGCTTACGGTACTTATTTCCTTGTTTCACTTGAAAGTAAGTTACTGTTTGTCATTTTTGCATTTAAGTTACCTTTAACACATTGCACTTAAGTTACCTGGCACTTGCTCACTAAAGCAATTATATAAGTCAGCACTAAAAATTAAAAGCACTACACCCTCACTCCCCATTGGCCCTTGTTTTCAATTATAAAGGAATTTCCAATATTATTCTAGCATGTCCAAAGGTCAGTTGTCAATCTCCTCTCCGGTCCAGCTGGTGAATCTGGGAATTTTGAGGCAATGTTAGAACTACCTCATGTACACAGACAACCCTCTCCTCCTCCCAACAAATTCCAACACATGTGAGAGATGCAACCATATAGCCAAACTGAAGGCTAAGCTCTCTCAACTCAGTACTGGCATAACCAGTCAGGAGGAGAAGGAAACCACAATCACTACAATTCCAGTCTCACATAGACCTACCACAACAGCAAACCAAACACGTAATCACACAAAAACATGCTTGGAGGCTCTAAATAAAGATCTGCCTAAGCAGCAGAGACCTCCAAAGCAGACACCCAAGCAACTGCTACCCCAAAACAAAACACATGCAACACATATCTCACAAAGCCAGTGTGCCAAACAGTCACAGCCCTTAATGCTAAACAACACACCTGATACACTTGTAATAGGTGACTCTATCGTCAGGCACACTGACGTCCCGCTCACCAGGCTGAACAAGGAGAAGGTCACGGTGAGCAGCCTGTCGGGCGTTAAGATCCGCCACATAACACAAGCACTCAGGTCACTCCAAGGCAAGTACAAATATGACTCAGTCATTGTCCATGCTGGTGTGAATGACCTGAGATGTACCTCCCTGGACTACATGAAAAGAGACATAGAGGAGCTCTCTGAGCATGTAGCCCAGGCCGGTATGACCCTGACCTTGAGTAGCATCTTACCCTCACCAAGAATGATCCCACAATATGAAGACAAGATGATCAATTTCAACAATTGGCTTAAGTACTGGTGTCATTCAAAGTGGATCCAATGCCTGTCAGCCTGGGATGATATGCTCGACAAGCCACGATGCTTCGCTAGGGACTGCTTGCACCTGTCACCCCTGGGCTTTCAGATATTGGCAAAGGCTCTTGCTACCCCCATAGTGCCTTTTTTAGGCAAGGCTCAAAAGACAAACACACCTACATAGGTATCACAAGGGATAAGAAACTAAGAGTAATGCTACTCAACGCCAGAAGTCTAAACCTCAAGATGCACGAACTTGAAACTCTCCTTAGCATGGAGAATATCGATATCTGTGCACTAACAGAAACCTGGTTCAGGGCTCCCGAGAGCACCCCAGCACTACCAGGTTATACCTCATACCATGCTTTTCAGCCCCAAAACTTGGACCGAACCACAAAAGGAGGGGGAGTATCGATATTCATCAAAGATACCCACACCTCCAGGTTGGTGGCAAAGCACGAAGCATCAGAGACTATCCATGTGCAACTAACAGTGGGTAAAACTGCCTTCCAGTTTATAGCCTGCTACAGACCACCCTTCCAAACCCAGGAACCCCACTCGGCCTTCCTGAGAACACTGGAAAATATGAAGGTCTCTCCAAACACCATTATATTGGGCAACTTCAACTACCCAAACATAGACTGGGAGCATTACTCTAGCTCCAACACCCTAGCCCAAAGGTTCCTAGAATTCATAAACTCAAATGCTATTGAACAACTTGTTACCACTCCCACAAGAGGGGAAAACATACTGGACCTGATCATCACCAACATGGGGACTCTATGCTCCAGACCAGAAGTGTATCCCTCACTGGTAAGATCAGACCATAAACTGATCTCACTGGATATTCACATCCCGACCCCACCCCCTGCCCAGAAAACCACAGTGAAAAACTTCTCTAAAGCAAATTTCACACTCCTCAAAACCGAGGTGAAATCCTTCAAATCCCCCGGGCCTGTGGAAAATACGGCCCAGACCGCAGAATCCTTTATAAATGCATTCTATGAACACCTTCAGGAATGCATGGATCATGCAATCACAAATAAAACCAAGACCCAATCCTCCAAAGGCAGACTTCCTGTCTGGTGGACCCCAGCCATAAACAAACTATACAATAGAAGGAGGAAGCTACTACATGATAGAGCAAAATCCCAAAAAGGGAAGGCATCTCTGATCAGTATTAGCAAAAAACTAAGGGCACTCATAAAATCGTCTAAGGCCAGCTTCGAGAGAAAAATTGCACAGGACACTAAGGAAAATCACAAGGCTTTCTTTAGTTATGTTAGGAACCTGGGTGGGAATTCCCAGATATGCTCAGAATTAGTCCAAAATGACAAAAAATACACCGAACCCACAGACATTGCCAACATCCTAGCTGACAGGTTCAGCGCAAACTCCCCTCCCCCCACCAAATGGGCAAATATCTATCCCAGCAGAGTGCTGCCCCCCTGACATCTCAGATGCTCAGGTAAGAGCCGCCCTCTCCAAAGCAAAAAACACAGCATCAATGGGACCAGACGGTGTCCCGGGCTGCGTCCTACATGAACTCCAAGAAGAGCTAAACCCAAACATAAAACTACTGTTCAATCTCAGCCTTACTACAGGATATGTACCCAAAAAGTGGCGTACAGCAACAGTGGTCCCTCTCCACAAAGGTGGTGCCTCAACAGACCCTGGAAACTATTGCTCCATAAGCCTGCCTAGCTTGGTCTGCAAAGCTATGGAAAGGATCATCATGGACCTCATAAATAAAGATATTGGGGACCTACAGACACTGGATCCTACCCAGTTCGGCTTTGTTAAGGGCAGATCCTGCCTCTTAAACCTGGTCGACTTCTTTGAAACAGTCACCAAGGCCATTGACGAAGGGAAGGTGGTCCACACAGCCTACCTGGACCTCGCAAAAGCCTTCGATACAATACCCCACTCGGGCATTATAGATAGGCTCTCCAGCTTAAATATAAACCCCCTATGTCACTAGATGGGTTGCAAACTGGCTCAAGGACAGAACCCACATGGTTAGAATTGCTGGAGCCATGTCAGACTCCAAACCAGTTACAAGTGGCATCCCACAAAGCTCAGTCCTGGGACATCTCTTGTTCGGTATATATTTCTCGGAGGTACAGGCCAACACAGAAGGACTGTGGCTGACCAAGTTCACAGATGACTGCAAACTGGGCGCCATAATTGACTCTCCAGCCGACACAAGCATCCTCCAAAAGGGCCTCATAGAAACAGACAACTGGTGCCAGAGCCATGGCCTCAAGCTAAATGCCAAAAAGTGTATAGTCATCCCCTTTGGCAAAAACAAAGTGCCCACAAATTACCACATAGGTGGTAATCCATTAAGTACAGAAGAAGTAATTAGGGACCTGGGACCCAAGTTGATAGCAATCTCTCATTTGACAACCACGTGGCCAAAGTGGTTAGAAAAACATTTTATATAACCCACCAAATCATGAAGGGATTCACATCTAGATTAGGGGAGGTCATCGTGCCTCTTTACTCATCCCTCATCAGGCCCATAATCGTGTACAATGCCCCTTTTGGGATGTACCTTACCAAACACCTGCAGCAACTGGAAAGACCCCAAAGTACCTCAACAAGAGAATCAAAGGGCTCAAACAGATGCCATATGCTGCCTGGTTAAAGAAACTCCAGCTCTACTCAGTGGCATACCGCCTGCTCAGAGGTGACCTGTGCCTGATGTATAAAGCCATGTCCAACCCGGAATTAAGGGACATGCTGCACCTCACAAAATCCAATTCCCATCGAGCTACACGCTCGAGAGACTTGAACCTCAGCACTGAAATAAATAGGACATGCTGGAGGAACAGATTCATAACCCAGAGGCTCCCTTCACTCTGGAATAAAATCCCAGTCCAGGTTAGGCAGAGTCACTCATTGACTCTCTTCAAGAGGAATCTTGATGAGTGGATGGGAGATCATAGGTTTACCCAGGATATCACTTCTGTGTCACTGTTAGACAGAGGCACAGTATACTAACCTTGAAAAAGGGCATAGCAAAATTAATTTAAAATGGGTGGCGAAAGCCAAACATACTCTGGCTAGGCTTATAAATGCCCTAGGGCAGCTAGCCTAGTATGAACCTATGAACCTATGAACCTATGATGGTAGCATCATGTTAGAATAAGTGTCCTTTTCTAATTTATGTGTTCTCCACTTCTAGCATATCATGAACCAATTTAGAATGTACAACTGTGGCAATTGTAACTATTGCAGTTACATTTTAGAAATAGACAGTATTATTCCCTACAATTTGAATAAAACTAAAGTTTGGTTTAAATATGGAAACTGTAATACTATGAAGGTTGTATATTTAGCAAAGTGCATGGTTTGCCTGGGGTATTAAATTGGGAAAACTGATAGATTGTTTAAGAATAGAATATACAATCATCTTTACAATATCAGAAAAAAGGACCTTAACAATGCTCTTTATAGGCATATAGCAAGCAAGGGGGATGATCATTGCTTCAAGTTCGCTATTTTTGAACAAGTTTTTAATAATCCTAGAGGAGGGAATATTAAGACTACATTGGGGGAGAAAGAAGTGAAGTGGCAGCTGTTGTTGGATGCCACCACATTCCCAGGATTAAACGACAGTATTCCTATAAAGCCTGTACTGATAACACGTATATGAATTAGCAGCACAGACATGGATAGATCTGTAATAAATTAAACATATGTACAATATGTATAAATTTATGTATTTTATTACATGAGACTGCACAATCTGATTTAATTAAGTTGTTTTTAAATGTATTTATATTCATATATTACATAGTGACAAGTGTATTATGTATCTCTTTAAATCATACTAGATGTTTATTGGCTGTGACCCACTGGTGCCAAAATCAAATGTTATATATAGGTTTGTCTATATGTGTTATGTATTCTGATGAAGTCAACTTTGTTGTTGATGAAAGTGCTAAATTGTTTTTAATCAATTAGTTTTGTGACAAACCTAATAGCGTTTTTAAGCCTACATTTGAAACCTTAGTGCTCGCTGTTGAGCGTGTCTAGATATATATTTTTTTGTACATTCTAATTTATGTGTTGTCTTTGTATGTGTGTGTGCTTGTGCATATGAATAGAATACATTGCAGAAGTATCTTACTTAAAATAGCAACCCTAACAACTTGAAATGCTACACAGAAATTTTCATTAAAACAGTGAATGTTGAAATGCACTGTAACTGTCAACAGCAGTTTTGAGAAGGACTTTCCCCCCTGCATCTACCAGTATAGGGGTCTATGCTCCCAGATCCAAGCTACTTACATATAATAACAGTTTGAGAGTGTTGTGCTCAAAGTTAAAGGGGGATTTCTGATTTAATATATATAGGCAACTGTAATTCTACCTTCTGGTTTGATTTTTTGAGAATCTCAGTTTTTTTTCTGGGCAAATTCTAACAAACCGTATTTATCAATGTACGTATGTGCTTGAGTTGTAAGATATGTTTTTTACACATTTGCATTCTTTCTTGAATGCTTGCTAACTTCATTTTTTTCCCACAATTTCCCATCTCAGGTTGAAAAATGTTTACATAACACTTGTGTTAACTTTAAAGTCCCTAGTGAAACTAAGGAGCCTGTTATTTCCATTTTCCTTTTTAAAAGACTACACACATCTGCATCTTTTTCTTTACATTTATTTGAAATAACCCACCTTGCATCATCTTTTTGTTAACTTTCAATAATACTGTCTTAAATATCGATGAAAAAATATTATCGACTTACACAAATTCTTTAAGAAAATGTTACGGTAACACACTGCTGAATTTAAGCAAGCTGGCAAGTTATTACAAGTACTGCTAAACAGCCCCACTGTTAGTTATGCTATCTATGTTGTTATACAAAAAGAAAAGATTACCAGTAGTTCATAAATCCACCTCACATCCAGGATCCCTGTGCACATTGAAAATTCAAACTGTGGGATGATCAAATACATAAACACAACCGGATATGCAAGGAGAATAGCTGACCCCTTTGTGAGACTAGCAGGCTGTCTTCACTTCTTTGTTTGTTACAAAAACAGGCAAAGTAACTAAACTCAAACTAAACAAAAAAGTTAAAAGCAGTCCAGTAAACTTCAAGTTTTAAACAATAAAAATAAAAAAAATTGACCAGACTTAATCACTGAAAGAACTCATCTTTACTTATGTACAGCAAGGGTTTACATCCACTAATTTGGCTTCATTGAATCATGTTTTCAAAAACAGCTTTATCTGTGAAAAAAATATACTTACAGCTTTATGTGTGAAAAATATATACTTAGACAAATCACAATTACTGAAAAGAAACAACAGTCACTGATGTTTACTTGTGGATTCTAATGACGACAACAGCAATCTGAAAACGACTTTTCTGCAAATGAAGAAAGCCATAAAAATGAAAAGCTTACAATGGGTGGATATTTTTCTTAATATGATCCTTGAGAACAAGAGAGTTCCTAGAGGACTATGACTTAACTGCCAGATAACTGGCACAGAATGTCAGGGGTAGTATATGACAGAAGAATGCCAAAGAAGCTGAAAAGTAAGGTGTGCAAAACAGTGGTGGAATCATTATTATTGTATGGTACAGAAACCTGGGCAGTAAAGACAGAGCAGTTGAGGAAGCTAGTGCGGATGGATATGAAAGGCATGAGATTGGTGATAGGATGCATACTGTGGGACAGACAAAGAAGTGAGGACGTAAGAGCAGAAGCCATATTATTTCCAATTGCAGAAAAGGTCAAAGAGAACAGCTTATGGTGTTTAGGCACATGTGTAGAAAGGCAGAAAACAATCTGGTGAAGAAGATTTGAGACCGGGAAAGGAAGAAGGCAAGAGGAATCAAAGGCATCCAGGAAAGAGGTTGAGAGATTGTGGGAGAGAAGCCTTCGACAGTCAGGAATAAATGTCAAAGATGGTAGGAGTGGCATTGAATAGAAAACATGGTGAAAGCTGACACAACACAACAACCCCTTGTAGAAAATGAGAAAAAGGTGGCAGATGATATTACTTAAGAAAATCTCCTGCGTGGAATAAAATTGACAGATATCCTATGTCTAAATGGAGTAACATTATAGATGCAACAGGTTTGAAACTGGTTAATGTCCTCATCAAACACAGTAGAAATACCCAGTATTTGATGGCTAAAGAAAGCATCACTCTGGAAGAAAAAGCCTGAGAATCTGGAACACTAGACAGTAAATTCAATGAGACTCAAGCTAAAGTCTTTTCTCATGAAAGTAAAATCGAAAACCTCAGCGTAACATCAGAGATTATAGCCACCACCTAGAGGGAACCATTTTCTGATATCACATCCACAGAAAACCTAAAGCTAGACACTTGGAAGAAGGTCACCGCTCCCAATCTCAACTCTTCTCCCAGTATGTCATATACATACTTGAGCCATTTTTGAAATCCAGCCACCAATGAATCTGATACTAATGGTCATCTTATGCATGAAACCCATCAAGTTTTACACGGAAGTCCTGTTTCTGTGGATCTGGGCATTTACTACAGGAAAGAGGTGAAGATGAGTACTCATTTGAATTCCAATCCAAGAAATCAGAGGTTACAGGGTGCTGAGAAGGGACACCTAGGACCTTTTTTCTTTAGATGGAACATTCATACTAAAAAAGAGAGAACTGAAAGGGCTATAGACCTTTTACTCATCAAATGGATTCCCAAACTCCAGACTAAGGTCTAGATCCACTCTTCAAAGCCCCTCTCTACTGTTGAAAGAAGTGTACTGGAAAGGAGAATTACATTAACCTCTCATGACCAGAGCTCATGGACACCATCATTGATTTAAAACTTTGTGTGCAAAAGCTGAACTAGAAAGATTTATTTTCATTATAAAATGGAGGACACTGTTAACAAAAATCAAGATGGAGTGTTATGGAAAGAGTTATTTTTTTCCTTGCCATCAATCTGACTCTGAGTGCTTTTGAGAGGAAGATATTAGGAGAGTTCTGCACAGACCCTGCTGCAAGAGATTTTACAGTGAGTAAGAATTAAATTAAAGCCCTTAGAGATATGATCTCAAATAAATCACATTGGTTTATGGAAGCTGACACAGGAAGGGATATTTTTCTTATCAACACTGAAATACAACCAAAAGCTTGAAGCAGGGGTGTAGAAAGTATTTTTTTTTCAGTTTGTACTATAAGATCTGGTAGTGCTACCACTCCCCCATCACCCATGCTGTTCCATTCCCTTAAGCATCCAAGCACTTAGAACACTTCCTGCACATTAGTCTTACCCCACCTTTTGCACTGACATCACATAGACATCCCATTTTTTTTTATTGCAGGAAATAATGAAAGACATCTCATTATGATCTAAAGTTGCCATGACATGACAGACACACAAAGAAAGGGAATACATTTACATTACCATCATAAATTCATTCTTCTTCTTTCGGCTTTTCCAGTTAGGGGTTGCCACAGTGGATCATCTGTCCACTCATGATTGGCAGTGGAGTTTTACGGTGTCGAGTTGCCAGCCCGGCGCCCAACCTTCCACAGAAGGCATACACACACACACACACTCACACCTAGGGCCAATTTTAGAGTGTCCAATCCACCTATTGCATGTCTTTGGGATGTGGGAGGAAACCGGAGCACCTGTAGGAAACCCATGCGACCACAGGGAGGACATACAGACTCTGCACAAAAGGCACCCCAACCGAGAATCAAACCGGATAACATCTTGCTGTGAGGCAACAACGCTGCACCACTGTGGCCGCCCACCATCATAAATTCATTACTATGACTAAATATAAAAGATCTATACAATCACAGGAAAATAGGATCATAGGAGGTTACTAGGCTAATGGCCCTAGGGTCCTTTCCATCCCAGCCAAGTACAGCCCCTGTTCCCAAGAATATCAAGGTATTAAGAGGAACTTAGTCAACAACTATTGCTCCTGTCGAAGGGGGACACAGGTGAAACTCCTGTGGTGAAGTTATGTTTCCCTTCCAATCATCCAAATTACGCTTAAATAGTGTCAGTGAGGGGCTCTACTTCACCTGAATTGGAAGTTTATTCCAGAGGAGAAATAACCTCTATGAGACATATTTGTTGCTCCAGCAAGTCCTGTTGCTGTCACATACTAGGTTGATTTCTCTAGAGCGAGTGCATCTTATATCATTTGATTTACAAATGTGCACTATTTCCATTTGACCAGGATCTGAGATTGCTTTATATGCAGGGCAGAAATCACTTCTGAGTATTCTGTGAGACACAGAGTATAGTGACAGTGGTTTCAGTCTGCCAACATATGGCATATGCTGAAGACCCTGAATTTTCCTTGTAAAAAAACTTGAGGTCTTTCCAGTTGCTGCAGATGCCTGGTAAGGCACATACCAAAATTACCCACCCTATCCTTAAAGGAAGGGATGTCATTGTCATTTAATTTAAAAATTACCATATATAATTACATTAGATGAAACAAGAGATCTACATAAACATATACAAAAAAAAATATATATATATATATATATATATATATATATATATATATATATATATATATATATATATATATATATATATATATATATATATATATATACACACACACACACACACACACACACACACACACACACACACACACACACACACAATTTACCCTACAACAGCTTGGTTGTCTATATACAGAAATCTACAAAACTTTTTATGAATACATCCTACATAAAATATTCTTCAACATCTATCATCACACGAACAAGCAGTCATGGTCTGATGAAGTTTGTTATTTTCCCAGTTTGTGTTTGTCGCTTTGGTTTTTGAATCATCAGCAGACTTTGTCAGCCATAGGTCTTTCATTTTAGCCTGTACATCTGAGAAATGGATTCCAAACAATAGGGACACCAGCACAGATCCCCGTGGAACACCACTGGTTACAGGTCTGCTGGTGGAGGTAGAGTCACCTATTTTTACTGTGTGTATTCTATCAGTGAGCCAGTTTGCAACCCACATGACAATATACAGGTTGATCTCCAGCTGGGTGAGTTTATCAATGATGCCTGAGTTGGGAATACTGTCAAAGGCCTTGGCCAGGTCCAGGTAGGGAATATGTATGGATTTCCCTTCATCCGGGGCTTTAGCGACTGTATCAAAGAAGTCCACCAAGTTCAAGAGGCAGGATTTCCCTTTAATGAAGCCAAACTGGGTCAGGTTGAGTGGAGGTCTCCTATATATTTGTTGATAAGATCCATGATTATTGTTTCCATATCCTTGCAGATTAGGCTGGTCAGGCTTATGGGTCATAGTTGCCAGGGGCTGTGGAGGCACCTCCTTTATGTAACGGATGATGGTTGCTGTTTTCCATTCAGCAGGTACAAAACCAGTGCGTAGACTGTGGTTAAAAAGAGTACCCAGCAGTGCAGCCAGTTCCTGTTTTAATTCATTTAGAATAGAGATTGGGATATTATGAGGTCCCATAAAGGCTGTAATTTTGGCTTTGGAGAGAGCATTTATGACCTGCTCCTTGGCAATACTAGGTGGAGGGCAGGTGGTAGGGATGCTTCAGGGGATATGTGGCTGGGATGGGGAGGAGTTTTCACTGAACCTGTCAGCTACCACATTGGCTATTTCTTCGGGTTAAGTATATGTGGTGCCATTAACAACCAGTTTTGTGCAGATCTGGGTTTTCCTTTAAGGTTTCTGACATAACTAAAGAAGCCCTTATGGTTATCCTTAGTGAAGGACACTGATTTGGATTCTTAGTTAGATTTAGAATGCCTTACAAGGTGTCTTATTTGCTTATTTAATCTGAGGAGGGACTGCTTCCAATTCAGAGACTGTTCCTTCCTGCTCTTCAGCAGCAATTTCCTTCTCTTATTGTATAACCAGTTAATGCTCGATGACCCTCAGGCAGGCTTGCTCTTTCTTGAGGATCTTGTTTTGATCCTATCAGGTATTGCTGAGTCAATACATTTATATAGATTCTTATATAAGGTATTGGTATACATCCCAGTATAGGTGTCCATGCCATCAGTGATGGCAAGGGTTATGAAGCTATTAATGCTTTCATGTATTAGGTTCTAATTGGCTTTGCAGAAGTTTTTTAGTCCAGTTGCTGCTAATGGAGGGTCAGATGTTATTGTTACTTTTAATGAGACTGATTTATGATCAGACCTCACTAGGGAGGGCCGCACACATGGAGCGGTGCAACAATTACCCATGTTGGTGAGCACCAAATTCAGAATGTTTGGGCCCCTTGTGGGGGTGTCAGTCATCTGGTCCAGGGCATTGGAGTTGATGAAGTCCAAGATCCTTTGGCCAAGTGTGTTAGTACATGTATTATTTACCCAGTCCATGGATGGGTAGTTAATGTCACCTAAAACCAGGGTGTTTTGTTGTAAATTGAGTGATTGAAGTAGATCCAAGTATGCAGTATGGATATCCTGGTTCCTAGAGTGGGTTCTAAAACTGGAAATAACTTGGAGAGGGGTCTTACCTACAGTGAATTGGACATGGATTAGTTCAAGGGAATAGTTTTGTTTAACCAGTCTAGGGATGTTTTTATCTTTGATGAATATTGATAATCCAGCTCCATTAGTTCTTGCACTTTCAGTTTGTTGTCTGAATGTGTGGAAAACATTATAACCCGGTATGGCCTGGGTACATTCCGCAGCTTTAAACCAAGTGTCTGTGAGGGCTGCTTCCAGTGAGTGCAGGTTTAGGTTTACAGTCTTAGCATTTAGCAGCATAACCTTGAGGTTCAAGAAAACCAAATCCACGGAAGGACTGAAACGTTTAATAAACAACAAGTATCGTAGTATAAAATGTATATAATCCAGTAAGCGCTTTCGTTTGGCTCCTGCCAAACTTTTTCCAACTGATCAGTTGGAAAAAGTTTGGCAGGAGACAAACGAAAGCGCTTACTGGATTATATACATTTTATACTACGATACTTGTTGTTTATTAAACGTTTCAGTCCTTCCGTGGATTTGGTTTTCTTGATCGGTTTGTTTCTTTTTGGCTCTTATTGTTTTGATAACCTTGAGGTTGCTTTTTGAAGATATTTTTACATTTGGAATTTTATTGTTGTGACATTGCCCAAAAAAAGCACTATGGCGGAGGCAAGAGCCTTAGCCAGTAACTGAAATACCAGAGGTGACGCATGAAGACTATCTCGGGCAAAGCAGCATGGTCTATATACCAAGTCATCCCAGTCTGACAGGTACTGGATCCCTTAGAATGACACCAGAAACTAAGCCAATTGTTGAAGTCAATCATTTTTTGTTTATATTGTCGCATCATCTGCTCAGTGCTGCTCAAGGCTATGGACATACCTGCCTGAGACACATATTCAGAGAGCTCAGTCATATCTCTCTTCATATAGCCCAGTGAGGTACATCTCAAGTCATTCACACGAACATTACCTACAATTGAGTTATAAAGGTTCTTGTTATGGAGAGACTTGAGTGCATGTGTGATCTGGTGGAACCTGGCATCAGATAGACAGCTGACCGTAACCTTCTCCTTGTCCATCCAGGTGACTGGGACATCTGTGTCTCACTATAGAGTCACCTTTGACAAAAACATTTGGTTTAGTTCTGCTTAGCCTTAGGGGCTTGTTTGGTGAGAAACTTGTGTTTGTGGGTTTATGTGTATTGAGTGCTGCAGGTACTGTATTAGGTGTAACATGTTTGTGTTTTGGAGGTCTCTGGTGTTTGGGTAAATTTCTGGTGAGTACCTCTGTATATGTCTTGACAGTACGGTTTGTGAAGGAGGTTTAGTATGTGGACTGACAACCTTTTCAGTGTCACTCTCTTGTGAACAAGAGAGCAAGGATTCCAAATTCTTAGTGTATATGCATCGCTCACAAATTGAGCTTGAGTGGTTTAGGAGTAGTGGGTTGTTAGTGTACTTGAGGCAATTGCTACATTGCCTTAGGATACCCATGTCAGTCAGTCTGGCAGGAGAAATGGAGGAGAACTGACCAGCCATAATACTAGGTATAAATTTGCTTACTTTAATGAGGAAGGATGTGTTTCAATTTGGGGCTTAATGCTGGGTCTATACTATCAAGGGTCTCAAGGGATACGAGACTATTAGTGATTAGGAGATTTCAGTTAAAGTGGCAAATGTTGTAGAAAGTCCAGCTGAGGTGCTCTCTGAGCAGCTAAGCACAATTTAAGGGACTCTTCAGTTGCAGCATAGGCAGCTTCTAAGGGAAAATAAATCTTCTTTAGCTTTACATCTATAACCATTACATTATGTGGTGCTGCTCGAAGGTGCACTATGTGCATACTGATGCCTCGGATTGCTCAGGTGAAGATAGAGCAGTGGCAGATCACCATACTCTGGGGATCTGTGTTAAAACATGCACAGACCCATACAAATGTGGGGCTTATGTAGCAACTTTGAGAACACTTTTTTAAAACAAGTAAAGCAATTTTCAAACAAGCTAGCCAATGGAAATGATCAAAATTGAGCCTTATTCCAACAATCTCCAACTCAGGTGGGTCCCTTGTTACACTCTTCTGGCACAAGGGTGCAGGGGCTTCTCCTAATCTAAAATGGCTGGTGTTAGTGTTCAAATAATGTCAAACAGCCAGGATTCAGCAAATCTGAATCCATTCTATGCTGTAAAATACACAAGTACTAGAAAATACAAAGTGCAGGAAAACCGGTCTCAAACAGCAAACAGTCGAAACAGTGAAACAGCAAAACAATTCAAACAGTTAAAAACATTTAAAAGTAGGCAGCAGTTCAGCTATACACAGTTTAAAAGTGCAGTTCAGTGAACAAAAATTCTTATTTTTATGTAGATTTCAAAGGATGGCTAGGATATCATTTGGTAACACTACAGAGATCAGAGAGAGCACATCAGTCCTAGAGCAGCTCCTGTAAACTGAGCACAGGCCCTTGCAAGGTGCTGTCTAAACACAAACTAAGTTAAGCAATTTTCAAACATGCTGGCCAATGGAAATGCTCAATACCAAGCCTTATTCCAACAATCACCAACTCATATATGCCTTTTGCTACCTTCTTCTGCCACAAGGATGCGGGGGACCCTCTTAATTTAAGATGGCTGATTTTACTGCTCAGATAATGCTAAACAGTCTAGATTCAGCAAATCTGAATCTAGCCTGTGCTATAAAATACACAAGTACTAGAAAATACAAAGTGCAGGAAAAATGGGCTCAAACAGCAAAACAGTTGAAATGGCTAAAAACAGTTAAAAGTAAGGGGTAATTCAGTGATACACAGTTTAAAAGTGCAGTACAATGAATACAAATACTTCTCTTTCTGTAGATTTTAAATGGTTTCATTGCCAATGTCAAAACACTATAAAATATTTCTATTCACCAGTACCATCCATTTAATGCAAAGTTCTGATTGCCACCTACCCTCGCCCAACACAACTACAGTTTAGCATTACTGGACAGCTTAAGTGACAAGAAAATTAATATAACAAAGCTGAAAGAGGTCAACCAGGAAACCTTTAAATGCCAAGGCTACACAGCACTACTTCACTGCTCTCAGCTTAATTTATCTCATATATGTTTCCATAAACCACAAAAGTAAATTACAAGACAACATAATGAACCCATGAGGAAAAAGATACAGCTAGGCTGGAACATCACAGGTCCAACAGTTCTGAAGTATATTATCATGACACAGTCATTTGAAGAAAACTACAATGATATTACTCACAAATTTAGGCCAGATTCGATAAAGCTTACACTAAATGTACACTAAGTACATATGTACATGTATTCAATAAAATTCTTATCAGATTTTTTTGTGCTTTCTAGTCACTCAGAAAGAGTACACTAAGTGTACATATGGTCTACACTTTGTGGTAACCTTTGTGAATCCCTTTCAATATGTAAACCTGCATGAATATCAGTAAGAAAACAAAAATTAGGAGGAAGAAGGTGTGCATTATGGCTGTGCTGTCTGCTCACTCAGAATAGTGTACATTTAGTGTACACTCAGTTTAAGCTTTATTGATTCTGGCCCTCAATTTTTTACCATGAAAAATTAGGTACGTTATAGGTTCATAGGTTTATACTAGGCTACCTGCCCTAAGGCATTTATAAGCCTAGCCCAAAGTTTTGTGGCTTACACCACCCCTTATATGAAAATAATACTGTGCCCATTAGTTTGTTGTGCCTCTGTCCAGCAGTGACACAGAGATGATTCCCAGGGTAAACCTACGATCTCCCATCCACAGGTCAAGATTTCTCTTGAACAGAGCCAGCGAGGTGCTCTGCCTCACATGGACCGGGATTTTATTCCTCAGCATAGGGAGTCTCTGAGTGATAAATCTATCCCTCCAGCATGTTTTATTTATATCCGTGCTAAGGTTTAAGTCGTTTGCTCTAGTGGTTTTGTTGGATTTGGATTTTTTGAGGTGGAGCATGTCCATTAATTCCGGGTTGGACATGGCCTTGTTTGTCAGGCACATGTCACCTCTGAGCAGACGGTATGCGACTGAATAGAGCTGGAGTTTCTTCAATCTGGCAGCATATGACAGATTTTGGAGTCCCTTTATCCTTTTGGTGAGGAGTTTTGGGGTCCCTCCAATTGCTGCAGATGTCGGGTGAGATACATCCCGAATGGGGCATTGTACTCGATCATTGGTCTGATAAGTGAAGAGTACAGGGGAACAATAACCTCACTAGATCTGGATGTGAATCCCTTCATGATCAGGTGGGCAATGTAGAAGGTCTTTCTAACCACTTTAGCAACGTGAGTGTCAAAAGAAAGGCCACTGTCAACCTGGGTCCCCAGGTCCCTGATAAACTCTTCTGTCCTTAGTGGATAGCCGCCTATATGGTAGCTTGGGGTTACCTTGTTTTTCCCGAAGGGTATGACTATACATTTTTTGGCGTTTAACTTCAGGCCATGGCTCTGGCACCAGCTATCTGTTTCCGTGAGTCCCATGATGTGTATTCCAACCAAACTAAAGTGGACTTTGATAATGTTTACAATTTTAAATATAATTTTAAAACTAAAAATGTTTACAAAGTGCCTTCAAATGATGTTAATTCATCTTTTAAAAACAATTTGAGAGTGTTTGATGAAATGTTATTCAAATTCAAAAACCTGGAAATGGAAAATGCATACCTAAGCGAATGTTTAAGTTTAAAAATTGTACCTAAGGGTCTGAGGGTTTGCCGGTACCCTAACAAGGTGAGGGTAGGTAGTGAATTTCATGTTGAATTAATAGAGATTTTTGATATGTGTGGGTTTGAAATTCTTAAGGCTATTATCAAAGAAAATATGAGGGTTATGAATGATTTAAACAACAAAATAAAAGAAGTGAATGAACGCATTACTAAGGATTTACTTTTTGAAGTGGAAGATAATCAGGTTAAATACCAAAACACATTGGGAAATATAGAGAAGAGTATGAATAATATTTTTGAGAGGAAATGTAAAAAGCTCGATAGGGACATTATGGAGTACAAGGAAAAGACCAATTACCCAAAGCCTAGGGACTTTTTTCCACAAAAGTTTAACATTGTTCACAATCAGGAAAATTTGGGGGAAGAAGAATATGTAGAGAGTGGTGAAAGGGATGTTAGTAGGGGGGATAATGAATATCCAGAGCTGAGGAGATCTGAAAGAATTAAAAATTATCATCAGAGGAACCTACAAAAAAACTACCAAGGGCGGGGGGGGGCTCAATTCCAAAGATATCAGAACAGGAGCAGGCCTTACAGAGAATGGTAGAGTGTGGAAGTGGGAGTATGGAAGCACCTCAGAGGGAGAATAAAATGGTTAAGGAGGGAGTTGTGTGGAAATTAGGGAATTATAGCATTTATAATTACAGTGGTGTAGAAATTTCAGCTATACACTTTCAATTATTTACTAAGGGAATGAAATTTGTGCCCAATAGGAAGGCTGACTTGAATAAGGTGTTGATTGATCTTAAAATGTTTACAAGGAAGAAGAATCTTGAATTAATGTTCCATGAACAGAGCAACAATAGTATGGTAAAAGGGAATCTAAGGAAAAGAAGTGTGTTCAACCCTCCTTTAAATCAGCAATTAAAGAATTTTGAAATGGTAATGGAAAGGAAGTTAAGGAAAGTTTTGATGGATAGTAGGATAGGGTATAATTTAACGAAGGAGGAGAATGAGTTACTGGTGCAACTTTCCAATGACCCTACCTTAAGAATATTGAAACCTGACAAAGGAGGGGGTACAATAATTATGGACAATATGATTTATGAGGCCAAAATGTTGGAACTTTTAGGTAATGAAGAAAGATATGTGAGATCTTCTATAAATGAAATCAATATTGCTAATAGGAATGTTTATTTGAAATTGTATGATTTACTATTAGAAGGAGTAATTGATTTGAGTACATTTAGATTTCTACATGTGGAGAAACCGAAGGTTCCTAACATATTTGGTATACCCAAGGTCCATAAGGATGAGGTAAATCCACCTATGAGACCTATAGTCTCTTCGGAAGGTTCTATTCACCCCCATAGCCAAATGGCTAGATTGTAAGTTAAAGGGAGTGGTTAAGGAAGGTGCAGGTGTGGTCAAAGATTCATGGGACTTACTCCAGAACCTTAAGAAGGAGTTTTTTGATGAAGAACTAGTCTTTATAACCTTGGACATAGTGGACCTTTTTTCATCCATTCCATATAAAGAGAATGGAATGGTTTGAGGAGGCATTGATTAACTATGGAAAGTTTACGATAATGAATTTTGTTTAATTTTAACATTAATGGACCTTGTTTTGAAAAGTAATTACTTACACTTTGAAGGTGAATTTTTAAGCAGACAAAGGAATTGCTATGGTGCAAATTGTGCACCCATATGCAATATTATTCTGGCAGCATGGGAGCAAAAGTATGTGTTGAATTCACAGTTTAAAAGCTGCTGGAAAATGTATAAAAGGTTTCTGGATGACATTTGTTTATTATGGGTGGGGTCAGAAGCTGAATTTGAAACCTTTTTTCACTATATTTCCCAAACAACCTCCTTTTTGTCATTTACTTATTCAAAGAGTGTGGAATGTCTGAAATATTTGGACATTTTTGTTGGAAAAGGAGAAGGGGAATTTTACTCTAAAGTATTCAGAAAGGATAACTATTCCAACTCCTTTTTAGTATATGAGAGTGCACATCCCCATCACCATAAAAAGGGAATAATTAAAGGACAGTTTGTTCGAGGTAGTCGGATGTCCTCTAGGGATTGTGACTTTGATGAAGAATGTATTAAACTATATGGGATGTTCATGGACAGAGGGTACCCGAGTAATTTAATTGGGGAAATTGAAAAGGAGGTTAGGAATGGAAGACTGGGTAAATATCAGCCTATTTTAGGGAAGGATGATGGTCTCAAGGAGGTGATTAATATTGAAAAGGATATTTTTGATGCAAGAAATAACTTTATACTAGATTATAGTGGGGAGGCAAGAGTCATCAGAAGAATAGTGGAAGAAGAGTGGGCAAAGTTTAGTGAATTCTCTGATCTAGGAAGCCTGTTTACACAACCCTTGAAATGTACATTCAGAAAAGGAAAAAACTTGAAAAATTTCTTTGAAAGGAAAAGTAAGGAAAATACCACTACCAGGGAGAGAAAGGGTACATTTAAATGTGGGAGGTGTTCCCAGTGCCCTTTTATTTGTAATAAAGACACAATATATGTGAAAAGTAGGGATATATTAGTGCAGAGCAAGCAATATGCTAATTGTCAGACCAAAGGCATAATCTATTTGAGTATATGTAAGAAATGTGAGGCATTTTATGTGGGGAAGTCTGAAAGAAGACTAAGAGATAGAATTTACGAGCATAACTATGAAATAAAGACAAAATGTATGTGTAATGCTCTGTTTAAGCATAAAACAAAATGTGAAGAAGCTGAATATACTTTTTTTGTGTTGGAGATTGTAAATAAGGATATTCGTGGTGGACCATGGGAGGAGACCATTGAGTATAAAGAGTTACTTTGGCAACTCCAACTTGAAGCTTATAACTCACCAGGGCTCAATAACTATGTGTCATTAGCCCCAGTATTGAAAATAAGAGCAGCGAAGCTCTGATGGGGGTAATGCATACCCTGGGAGTTAAAGTATTAAAATATTGAAAATTAAAAATTATTAAATATTAAAAATAAAATGCTCCATTTCTGAAATACAAATGGGTATGATGTGTATGAAATGATTTTTCATGTGAATACAGTGTTTCCAGGAAATGAATTTGGGATTGTTTTTTGGTAACAAAAAACTTTGATGGGCATTACTCTAAGCACTTTTACAAAATTTTGGGTGAAATGTGGCAATCTATACACTAGAGGGAGCAATGAATGGGTTGTTTGGGTATAGGTATTTTTTATGTATGAATTTTTTATGTATGAAATGTATGTATTTAATTTATTGAATTTTATAAATAAACCCTATGAATTAATTGTAGGGATAAAATGTTGTGAATAGCAAGGTAATAAATTGTAATATGGTTGTTTTAAATATTTTTTTTTAAAGAAATACATGAAGGCATTTTGTGGAGGTGGATTTCAATGTAATTATGATGGATTAGTGTAATTAAGAATTTTATTGCATTAAGAGTTTCAATTATCTAATTAGCAACAGTATTTAAGTTGAAGGGGAAGAGTAAGCATTATTCTTGTGCATCTGAGGAAGTGAGTTCAAACGAAAACGCAGGTGTGGAGACATAGCGTTAATGTGTTTGGAGCTGGTTGCTGGATTTACGTGCTGCTGCTGTGTTTTGTTACCTTCTCGCAAATAAAGCTGTTAAAAGAAAAGGAGCCGTGTTTCTTCCACTGGTACTATCTTGGTTTTGCTGGTTTACTGATTCTGGCCCTCAATTTTTTACCATGAAAAATTAGGTACGTTATAGGTTCATAGGTTCATAGGTTTATACTAGGCTACCTGCCCTAAGGCATTTATAAGCCTAGCCCAAAGTTTTGTGGCTTACACCACCCCTTATATGAAAATAATACTGTGCCCATTAGTTTGTTGTGCCTCTGTCCAGCAGTGACACAGAGATGATTCCCGGGGTAAACCTACGATCTCCCATCCACAGGTCAAGATTTCTCTTGAACAGAGCCAGCGAGGTGCTCTGCCTCACATGGACCGGGATTTTATTCCACAGCATAGGGAGTCTCTGAGTGATAAATCTATCCCTCCAGCATGTTTTATTTATATCCGTGCTAAGGTTTAAGTCGTTTGCTCTAGTGGTTTTGTTGGATTTGGATTTTTTGAGGTGGAGCATGTCCATTAATTCCGGGTTGGACATGGCCTTGTATGTCAGGCACATGTCACCTCTGAGCAGACGGTATGCGACTGAATAGAGCTGGAGTTTCTTCAATCTGGCAGCATATGACAGATTTTGGAGTCCCTTTATCCTTTTGGTGAGGAACTTTTGGGGTCTCTCCAATTGCTGCAGATGTCGGGTGAGATACATCCCGAATGGGGCATTGTACTCGATCATTGGTCTGATAAGTGAAGAGTACAGGGGAACAATGACCTCACTAGATCTGGATGTGAATCCCTTCATGATCAGGTGGGCAATGTAGAAGGTCTTTCTAACCACTTTAGCAACGTGAGTGTCAAAAGAAAGGCCACTGTCAACCTGGGTCCCCAGGTCCCTGATAACCTCTTCTGTCCTTAGTGGATTGCCGCCTATATGGTAGCTTGGGGTTACCTTGTTTTTCCCGAAGGGTATGACTATACATTTTTTGGCGTTTAACTTCAGGCCATGGCTCTGGCACCAGCTATCTGTTTCCGTGAGTCCCTTCTGAAGGATATCCGTGTCCGATGCACTTTCCACTATGGCGCCCAGTTTGCAGTCATCTGCAAACTTTATCAGCCAAAGTCCTCCCATGTTGGCCTGTACTTCTGAGAAGTACATGCTGAACAATAGGGGGCCAAGGATCGAGCTCTGTGGGACACCACTTGTGACCGGCTTGAAGTCTGACATAGCGCCAGCAACTCTAACCCTGTGGGTTCTGTCCTTAAGCCAGTTTGCAACCCATCTTGTGACATATGGGTTTACATTTAAGCTGGTAAGTTTTTCTACAATACCCAAGTGGGGTATTGTGTCGAAAGCCTTTGCAAGGTCAAGGTAGGCTGTATGGACTGCCTTTCCCTCATCAATGGCCTTGGTGACTGTTTCGAAGAAGTCAACCAAGTTCAAAAGGCATGATCTGCGCTTGACGAAGCCAAACTGGGTTGGGTCCAATGTCTGCATGTCCCCTATATCTTTGTTTATGAGCTCCATTATGATCCTCTCCATAGCTTTGCAGACTATACTTGTTAAGCTTATGGGGCGGTAATTACCAGGGTCCGTAGAGGCACCGCCTTTGTGGAGTGTGACCACAGTTGCCGTACGCCACTCCTTGGGCACATATCCTGTGGTAAGGCTGAGATTAAACAGCTGCCTTATGTGCGGGTTTAATTCCTCATTTAGCTCGTGTAGCACACAGCCGGGGACACCATCCGGTCCCATCGATGCTGTGTTTTTAGCTTTAGAGAGAGCAGCTTTCACCTGCACATTTGAGATGTCTGGGAGGCTACACTCCGCTGGAATAGTTATCTCTCCTTTGGGGGGGGAGAGGGGGGTGAAGTTTGCACTGAACCTGTCTGCCAGTATGTTGGCAATGTCTGTGGGGTCAGTGATTTTTGTATCATTTTAGACTAATTCTGAGCATATCTGGGAGTTCCCACCCAGGTTCCTAACATAGCTGAAAAAGGCCTTATGGTTGTCCTTTGAATCCATGGCAATTTTTCTCTCAAAATTGGCCTTAGTTGATTTTATGAGTGCCCGTATTTTTTTACTAATAATGATCAGGGGTGACTTCCCTTTTATGGATTTTGTTCTATCATGTAATAGCTTTCTCCTCTTATTGTAAAGTTTGTTAATGGCTGGGGTCCACCAGACTGGATGTTTGCCCTTGGTGGAAAGAGTCTTGGTTTTATTAGGGATTGCCTGATCCATGCAGTCCTGGAGGTGTTCATAGAAGGCATTTGTAAGGGCTTCCGCAGCTTGGGTTGTGGTTTCCACTGGCTCAGGGGCCTTGAAAGATACCACACCAGTCTTGAGTAGTGTGAAGTTTGCTTTAGAGAAGTTCTTCACTGTGGTCTTTTTTGTTGGGGTGGGGGCGGGATGTGGATTTCCAGTGAGATTAGTTTATTTATGATCAGATCTCACCAATGAGGGATATACTTCTGGTGTGGAGCATTTTGTCCCCATGTTTGTGACAATGAGATCTAGTATATTTTCTCCTCTCGTGGGAACAGTGACTAGCTGCTCCATGGCATTTGAATTTATGAACTCCAGGAACCATTGGGCTAGAAAGTTAGGGCTTGAGTAATGTTCCCAGTCTATATTCGGGTAGTTGAAGTCCCCCAATATGATGGTGTTTGGAGATACATTTATACCCTCCAGTGTCTTCAGGAAGGCTGTGTGGGGTTCCTGAGTTTGAGAGGGTGGCCTGTAGCATGCTACAATTTGTAGAGAAGTTTTGCCTATGGTTAGTTGCACCTGGATGGTTTCCAAAGCTTCGTGCGTTGCCACCAACCTGGAGGTGTGGGTATCCTTTATGAATATGGATACACCCCCTCCTTTTTTGGTGTGGTCCGGGTTTTGGGACCGGAACACATGATATGAGGTAAAACCTAATAGTGCCGGGGTGCTCTCAGGAGCCTTGAACCAGGTTTCAGTTACAGCACAGACATCGATGTTCTCCATACTGAGAAGGGCCTCGAGTGCGTGCATTTTGAGATTTAGACTTCTGGCATTGAGCAGCACTACCCTCAGTTTCTTCCCATTTTTGTTTTCTAGGGTGGTAGGTTTAGAATTTGAGCCTTGCCTAAAAAAGGCACTATGGGGGTGGCAAGAGCCTTAGTCAATATCCGGAATCCCAGGGGTGACACCTGCAAGCCGTCCCTTGTGAAGCAGCGTGGCTTGTCAAGCATGTCACCCCAGGCAGACAGACACTGGATCCCCTTTGAATGACACCAGACATTAAGCCAATTGTTAAAGCTGATTATCTTGTCTCTATATTGTGGCATCATTCTTGGTGAAGGAAGGATACTGCTCAGGGTCAGGGTCATACCTGCCTGGGCTACATAATCAGAGAACTCCTCTATGTCTCTTTTCATGTAGTCCAGGGAGGTACGTCTCAGGTCATTCACACCAGCATGGACAATGACTGTGTCATATTTGTACTTGCTGTTGAGTGACCTGAGTGCTTGTGTTATGTGGCGGATTTTAGCGCCCGATAGGCAGCTTACTGTGACCCTCTCCTTGTTCAGCCTGGTGAGTGGGACGTCAGTGTGTCTGACTATGGAGTCACCTATGACAAGTATGTTTGGTGTTGTATTTGGCCTTAAGGGCTGTGACTGCTTTGCACACTGATTTTGTGGTTTATGTGTTGCTTGTGGGGTGTCTTGAGGTAGCAGTTGTTTGGGTGTCTGCTTTGGAGGCCTCTGCTGTTTAGGTAAATTTTTACTCAGAGCCTCCGAGTATGTCTTTGTGTGTTTATGTGTTTGATTCAGTGGTGTGGTAGCATTATGTGAGGCTGGTTTTGTGGTGTATGTAGTTGCCATCTCCTCCTGTCTGGTCTTGCCAGTCCTGAGTTGAGAGAGCTCAGCTTCCAGTTTGGCGAAATAGCTGCATCTCTCGCAAGTATTTGTGTTATGTGGGAGGAGGAGAGAGTTGTCAGTGTACATGAGGCAATTGTAACATTGCCTCAATATTCCCAGATTCACCAACTGGGCAGGAGAGGATGCCAGCATCTGGCCCTTCGACATGCTAGAGAAATTAAGACGTTAGGGTTGTAACTGAATAAGAGAGGACTTAGTAAGGAAGTGGGTACTCCTGGGGGGGTTTCGCAAGTGAGGGACTTTGTATAATATAGAAGTGACAAGTGCTGAGCTTTTTTATTTATTTATTTATTTATTTATTTATTTATTTTTGAGAGAAAAAAACAAAAAAAACTTTTAGGAACAAGTGCTGTGTTTTTTAGTCAAGGGATACACTGTTTAGGTTACTAGTAGAGCAGTTCTAAGGGAAAAAATGAAGAACAGACTTTATGGAGCCAGAAAAAGTTTAACCTTGTTAAACCGGCGCTGCCCGATGCTGCTCTAGTGGCAACTCCGCGCTAAAATGTGCCTTATAGCAGGGGCCTGGAAAAGGCAGGAAATTACCCAAAATGGCCACTGAACTACAAGTTACTGTCTTAAACCACTCCTCTGAGGACAAACAGGCAGCTCAGTACTCCCCACTCCCACTGGTGAGTAAAGAAACTTCCCCCTGACCAAACAAAGAAAATGGAGGAGTACAGGAACCAAGACAAAGCCCAGGGATCAGCAAAATCTGATCACTGGAACAAACTAGCCAGGAAAGTTAGGAGAACAAGAATATTTTTTTTTCAAGTTTTTTTTCACAGACAGAACAGAAAACACAATAAATGCTTTGCTTTTCGATTAAATGCTATCAAAAGCTAGTACACTTGAGTGTATTAGCCTGTAGTTTAACTTTTAAGCAAACTTAAACTAAGAAGTGCAACCAACAATTAAAGCTTATAAAAACAGGAAAAACAGGTAATACCACTATAAAATAGACAGAAACAGTCGTCGAATAACAGAAATGGTCGAAAAATGCAAGAAAAAATACTTAAAATCTGGAAATTTGCTTTTTCCTTTCTCTGCTGCTCTAGGAACTCTGCTGGATACCACGAGGAGCTGTCCTGAGTTCTCTGAGCTGTGCTGAGTTCTTATAAAATAAGGACACTGCTACACTCAGCCAAAAGTAATTTATTTAAATAAGCACACAGATAAACACACATGCACACACGCACACACGCACACACACACACACACACACACACACACACACACACACGCACACACGCACACACACACTATACCTCTCAGCAATACCCCTTATGAAGTATATTCCTCCTTTTGATTCCTAATTTCCATTTTCCCCAGTGTCTCACATTAAACAGGTATGTTGCAAAAATTATTAATACACTGTACGTATACTGTACTTACCCTCCATAAACTATCTTCCTCTCTTATGTAGCTTACTGTCTGCTCTCACTGGTTTTATTTCTTTTATGTGTTAGAAATCTTAGCCATCTTATCTAATTGGATGCAAATATTTTTCTTCGTTATTTGCTACCTTCTTGGTTTTCTTTATCCATCTTATCTAATTACCTGTCACTCAATCTCAAATAATATTTCTACTTATATGTTATCTGTATGATCTCCATTAGCCCTAAATACTTTGGCTGTACTTACAAGCTTTGCATAATGTTTTTGCACATATCTTAAGTGAAATGTTAACTTAAACTCTGTAAATAATTTTTATGATGTTGCTGTTCCAACCTGAAAATGTTAATGTTTTGTTTATAATGCTATTTTCATTTACAATTTTATTGTAAATTTGTGGAGCTTTTCTCCCAGGGCCTTTGCTGTAAAAAAGGCTATCAGCTCAGCTGGACAAACCCAGTCAACAAATGTAAAATAAAACAAATAAATAAAATAAAATATAACAAATAATACTGGAAAATATTGAAATCAGAATAATTCATATAAATAACTTGTTGTAAGCATAACATGCCATATGTTAGCCATGTTTTAGCTGTGTACATGAAGCTGTTAGTGAGTATTCCACATTTTTTCCATTTGTTCCACGCTGGGGGTACTGCTCCACATTTTGAAAATGTCAGATTGAAAACCATGACACACAATCATAACTTTCAACTGTCCCTCATTTTGAAAAACGCCCCTGAATTTCTTTTGTATTTATGGTCTATTCAGCATAATATTTCTGATTTTATGGCAAGCAATTTAGCACTGTAGTCAGTAAATAATGGCAGGCATTTGAGATTTGGACCTCATAACCTCTAGGGAATGCACACTAATGCAAAAGTTGTTTTTCTTATAACATTTTCTTTCTATGTATAAAAGAAGAACAACATGTGAAACCTGTCCATGATTTTGGACCTTTGTCAAGAGTTTGTATTTGGTTTTGCTTCTGATTGCCTGCATACCCTTCAGGAAACACATGCTAGTCAAAACTGTTCAGATTAATGTCTGGATCATTGGTTGGTTCCTCATGCAATTTGTAGTTTTCTAGCAAACCACTGCGGACTGAAGTCACCAAAACATGAGACATCAGTTTCATATTCAAACCTTTCAGAAAATACATGCTAATGCAACACCTGTAATTCTAATTGCTTTCTGTGTGTATGCAAACAATAACTGTTTCAGAATTTATGCCCCCCCCCCCAGACTGCAATTATTTTTTAGCTTTGTCCAGAATGCTTGCATTAAGAGGTTGACAGATAATGCAAAACTTGTTAGTCAAGTAACTTTCAACATGGGGCACATAATCTGATTTGATTTTGATCTTTTTCAACCATTCCATTTTGCTTTGTTTTTTTTTTTTGTCTTTCACACACGTGCACACATACACATGCCACATTTTCAGTCCTTTCCTGTTATGTGCTTACAAAAAAATCCTCTGTCTCTAAGATTAAACAAAAAACAAGCAGGTAGTCAAGGTGCTACATCCAACATTATAGGAAGGATCAAAATGCCTTAGGCATAGACGAACTAGGCAACCACCTAGGCCCTGTACAGGCTGGCCTCGTAAAGGGCGAAATTTGTGTTTATTTATTTATTTTAATTAATTTACTTTTCTTATTATATGAATGCATAATAAGGAAAGTCTTCTTCTTCTTTCGGCTGCTCCCATTAGGGGTTGCCACAGCGGATCATCTGTTTCCATTTCTTCCTGTTCTCTGCATCTTGCTCTGTCACACCAACCACCTGCATGCCCTCTCTCCCCACATCCATAAACCTTATCTTAGGCCTTCCTCTTTTCCTCTTACCTGGCAGCTTCATCCTTTGCATCTTTTTCCCAATATACTCTGCATCCCTCCTCAGCACATGTCCAAACCAACATAATCTTGCCTCTTTGGCTTTGTCTCCAAACCTTCCAACATGGACTGACCCTCTAATATACTTATTCCTAATCCTGTCCACCCTCATCACACCCAGTGTAAATCTTAACATCTTTACCTCTGCTACGTCCACCTCTGACTTCTACCTTTTTGTCAATGCCACTGTCTCCAACCCATATAACATAGCTGGTTTCACTACCCTCTTATAGACCTACCCTTTGAGTCTTACTGGTACTCGTCTGTCAAAAATCACTCCTGACACTCTTCTCCACCCATTCCATCCTGCCTGTACTCTATTCTTCACCTCTCTTCCACACTCATCATTACTCTGAACTGTTGATCCCAAGTATTTAAACTCATCCACCTTTGCCACCTCTACTCCCTGCATCCTCACCATTCCTCTATCCTCCCTCTCATTCACACACATATATTCTGTCTTAGTCCTGCTGACCTTCATTCCTCTTCTTTCTAGAGCATATCTCCACCTGTCCAGGGTCTCCTCCACCTGTTCCCTACTCTCACTACAGATCACAATGTTATCTGCAAACATCATAGTCCACGGGGACTCCTGTCTGATCTCATCTGTCAACCTGTCCATCACCATTGCAAATAAGAAAGGGCTCAGAGCTGATCCTTGATGTAATCCCACCTACACCTTAAACTAATCCATCAGTCCCACCGCAGATCTCATCGCTGTCTCACTACCCTCATACATATCCTGCACCACTCTTACATACTTCTCTGACACTCCTGACTTCCTCATACAATGCCACAACTAACAATAACAACGCATAATAAGGAAAGTAAATTAATTAAAATAAATAAACCATAGGGTGCCGGCATCAAAGGACGAGGGGGAAGTGTGTGTGTCCTCCCACTTTTATAACTGTAGTTTGGACAGGAGGCTTCAACAATTAACAAAAAAAAATCTTCACTCCACATTAGTGGAGTCTTCTCCTACAAGGAGGACCATGTGTGCGTCACATGCACACATGCCAATGTTGATGTAAAGATGTTCCACAGTTGCGTGTGGAAATTAAACTAGCACTTAAAGAGATGGGTTAATTCCATGCATACGTGTCTGGCCATTCAGTTTAAAAAGAAGCTTAGTGACTGTGTGCATTTGTGTGGTTTAAACCAGGCTTCTGCATGCGAGAGAAAGTTTTTCTGTGTGTGTGTGTGTGTGTGTGTGTGTGTGTGTGTGTGTGTGTGTGTGTGTGTGTGTGTGTGTGTGTGTGCGTGTGTGTGTGTGTGTGTGTGTGTGTGTGTGTGTGTGTGTGTGTGTGTGTGTGTGTGTGTGTGTGTGTGTGTGTGTGTGTGTGTGTGTGTGTGCGTACATGTTCTGTATGTGTATGGAATTTAAATTAGTCATTCTGTTTGTATGATAGATAAAGTGCGTGCTACTGTGTGAGACAGTGGGTGTGTGAATGAGAGAGAAAATGCATGTCTGTGTGTTGTATGAGAAAGTTGCCCCCAGATTCAGCAAGCCCTGCATGGTGTGCAGGAACAGTGCAAGAGCTCCAGGAGGCAATATGTCCATCGTGCAATTTAGGAATAAGCAGCAGGAAAGTGCACGAGCGCTCCTGCACTATTCCTGCACGGATGCAGCTCCTGTATGCAAATTACCCCATTTGCAGGTGAAATCCATGCAAACGAGGTGAACTTGCAATCCAGGAAGCTCTCAGCTGACCGTGTAGGACTAATGTAATCTGCAGAAATGTACTCGGTTAGTAACCAACTACATTTCTGCAAACTATAAAACAGAGCCATGACATCTCCAAATAAAGGGTGTATATAATGTGTAAAGCATGCCACTGGGATGGAAAACAGTTAAAAATAAAATAACTTTTATTTTTTTAGCCAATTTCGGCTGTTTAAGCATAGGGCAGTGGCGTGCAAATGGGATCCAGCCAAAAATAAAAAAAATTACCTGAAATAAGAATTCTAACCAAATTCACTATTTTGCCATTATACTCAATGACAGGCAGAAGACAACATGGCCAGTGAATAGTGGTTGCTAAGGGGGGAGGCTCAGTATGGGACTTGTAACTATGCATTAGCAGGCAATCCTATGCAAATGAGGAGAATGATACTGAATCCCAGATTTCCCCTCAATGCTAGTCAGCACCCAGCACTGTAAGTGCAGGAATAGCTTGGTGCAAGCTTAATAGTTAGCTCACATCATAGAGAGGTGTGTCAGGCATACTGTAAGCAGATTAGGGCCCTGTGACTTGGGTTTGCCCTTACTTTAGCAGAGCTAAGAAAGGGGGTATGTCTGAGGCTGCCCAGCTCTCTTTACATTACCTAAGAGGGTGTGCGCACTGCGCACCGGGGTTAAAAGGAAAATAAAAGGTAAACCAGGAAATAGCAGCTCCGTGCACATCTGAACACTGTGTTTGCATGGGCACCCCTGGGCTTAAAAAGGAGGGCAATGGGAAGGGAAAACTGTAGTAGGAAGGTAATCAAGGAGAGCTAGCATAGCTGGCAGGTGAACTGCATTAGAATCAGCCAATTACACATGCAGCAACCCAGCCCAGCCCAAAACACCAATATAAACTATGCAAACACCTTTCCCTCTGTTTTTTCCCACATACCCTACAACGCTGGCGTATACAAGCAGGGAAATTTTAACAAACAAAAACAGCAAAATGATAGGTGCTGCAGTATCTATCATACTTCAACATGTGGAAGAGACTGAGGGTGATGAGGATGATTATGCTGTTGACCAACCCACAGTGAGGAGACGGAGATGAGTGTACAGACCAAGGGTAACCTACCAGGGGCTACATGAGCTGAAGATAGTGGAGCTCTAGAGGGTGGATAGGGACCTCCCACAGCATATTGTTGAGCTGTGCCGGCCACGCCTGATACACAGAACAGAGAGGAACCCGTCCCAGTGGATACCAAGGCATGTGTAGACCTAAGAATACTAGCCACAGGTACCTTCCAAAGGCCAACTGGGGATATCCTGAGGATCTCACAGGCATCAGCATCCAGGGTACTCCACCAGTTCCTGGATGCCATGTCAGAACATGCTGGTGAGCACGTATATTTCCCCAACACCCATGAGGCGTTTGCCAGAAATATGCATCTCTTCCACCAAATAGCAGAATACCCTGAGGTAGTGGGTGCTATAGACTGCATGCACATATGCATCAAAGCACCATCCAGTGAGCGGGGTAGGGTCTCTATCAACCACAAGGGCTTCCCCTCCATCAACTGCCAGCTTGTGAGTGATGCCCAGGGCATTATAATGAATGTGTGTGCTGGCTGCCCTGGAAGCTATCACAATTCCCACATCTGGCATCTGATGCAGCTGTACTAGAAATTTGAAAATGGGGACAGCCCTTATGGTCACCTAGTGGAGGATGCTGGTTATGCACTGGAGCTGTGGCTGATGACATCCATCAGAAATGCACGCACACCCAAACAAGAACTCCATAATGAGGCACATGCACAGATTAAAATTATAATAGAGCATGTGTTTGGGATGCTCAAGTCATGGTACCAGTGCCTGGACGCATCCAGTGGAACCTTGCAGTACTTACCAGCTACATGTACTCAAATTGTCGTCGTATGTATCATGCTACACAATATGATCCTAAGGAAACAGCTGCAGCATTAACAGCATGGGGCAGGGCCACACAGCCCCCCACCATTGTCAAGGCCTGCACAGACACAGAGTGACTTAGAGGAGGAACAACCTGAGCCTTCCCCAGTGGCAGAAGGAAGCATGCCCAGTATGCCGTGGCCTTGGCAAAGAGGCAACTCATAGCACATACACTGACACAGTAGGGACCTAGGGAATGACACCTCTCTCTAACTCACACATACAGTAAAAGAGATGCCAAACATGACATTACTTGTGCTCAACCATAATTAGAGAGTGTACTATGTGCATCCAACATAGGCAGCCCTCCAGCACCATCCTCAATACTGGCACAGCCACAAGGTAAGTCACTCTTCTTACCAATTGCCGAATGGAGTAGTATGTGTTGTTACTTGTATCTATGGTATGGATGTGAGCGTGCAAGGGAATCGGGTGGCTGAATGGAATGCCAGCATATAGTAGACACATACAGTGGCAGCATGAGATATGTAACAAATACTGCTGTCATCATTAAGCCAATACTACACATGGTCACAAAACCTACTACAGGAAATGTGCTGGGCCACATGTGTGTCCACATGACACACATGTGCCAGTCAGGGATGCTCGCATACTCAACAACAGTCTCAGTCAGCAGGTCAGGTGCAGACAAACACAAACAAAGGCTGTGCTAAGGCCTCTGAATGATGGCTATGGGTAACACCCCCAATGCCTATACAGACAAACTACATCAGGTCCGGCAGTGGGATGTTAGTTTTAAGGAGTAAAAAGTCAGAAACTGATATGTAGGTTGAGCAAACCTAAAACCTGTAGTACACTGATATGCCTCTAGTCAGCATGATAGATTAGAATACAGAATGAAATGGAGTACCTGACATACCAGTACAGTCATAGCAAATGTGTACAAGTGCCAGGAGTGCCCCTCCAATCCTATGTAGAAATGTAGTAACAGTCTGGTGTGCCCCCCCAATCTGATGTAGACACATTGTAACAATCAGGTGTGCCCCCCAATCCTATGTAGAAATGTGGAAACAGTCAGGTGAGCCCCTCCCAATCCTAAGTAGAAATGTGGAAACAGACAGGTGTGCCCCCCAATCTGATGAAGAAATGTAGAAACAGTCAGGTGTGCCCCCCCCAATCCTATGTAGAAATGTAGAAACAGTCAGGTGTGCCCCCCCAATCCTATGTCGAAATGTAAAAACAGTCAGGTGTGTTCCCCCAATTCTATGTAGAACAGTAGTAACAGTCTGGTGTACCCCCCCCAATCAGATGTAGACACGTTGTAACAATCAGGTGTGCCCCCCAGTCCGATGTAGAAATGTAGTAACATGTATGTTTAGGTATAATACCAAGGCAGCACAGATTACCTGAGGTGGCCAAGGTAGCAGGATAGATTGTAGCATTTGTACAATATGCAGGTATGCGTGTGTTAGGATGGTGTGTGTTTCATATTGTGTGAGAGTTGTCAGTATGCATGGTGAGGTTTGACCTGGTGGCCATTGCCCAGTACTGCCGAAGACAGGGCCAAGTCCTCTTATCTGCAGTGCCAAACACAATGCTCCCCAGTATAACACATTCTAGCAGTAAGCCATTGTAAATGTATTGATGTAATATGTATCACCATCTGAAATATGGACATGGCATGACTGTTTGGCCAGATATACAAGCAATACACAGAGGAAAGTACCACAGACAGTGTATAATGTGTAACTGTGAAATGGACACACCCTTGGAATTGTACATACATGTTTGCAGGACATTATCTGGGCTTTTAGTAGAGAATATCGATGTCATCTGGCCAAACACTCACAGATTACAAAGGTCAAAGGAATGATGTATTGAGAAACAGCTGATGTCCCTGCATAAGCCAGCATAAGTGAAATGCCCCATGCATATCTGTGAGTCAGATGCAAGTAGTGTCCATAGCACACATGCACCCAGCTCAGTCAATCACCACCCACAGGTACCTCTCCAGTCTTATCCCTGTTCTTAGGAATGGGTACAATATGACCTCCACCTGTGTATGGCAATAGCAAAAGAATGCAGCATGCAGTGCAGGTGTCTCATGCAGGTGCGCCCCTAGCTGTAAGCAGCACCCTGCCAGTATCCACACCACCTGATCAATACTGACAGAAAGTATTGGCATGAACACCTAACACACCTACCCTGTCACCCCAGGGGAATATACTGTATGGCAGTCTGGTACTGCAGGACTGACAGAATGTAAGAGCCTACTGCAACTGGACTGCATCACTACCAAATGGCCTACAGTATTCTGCCAAAGGCCTGCATGTTACCCATACTGCCAATGTATGTTATGTCATGGACTCCCAAATAAAAACATAACACAGTCCACAGAACCTGTATGCAAGGCCATGTGGACAAACCACAGTAACATATCCACCATGTCCCACTGCATGAACTGTGGACCAACACCAATACGCTGCTGTGATGAGGTGATAACTATAAGGAAAGGATCAGAGAATGTCTGCATAATCCATGGAAGAGGATAGAATAATAGGGGGTGGGAGCATGGGCAGCAGGGAATGTGCAAAGCCCAAAACACAGCCATGTGCACATACTATCCATGTCTGCAAACACAAAAATGGGTGGCTACAGACCTGCCTGTAAACCACAATACTGGTAATGTCCTGACTTATGATCCTTCCCTCTGGGTAACCTGTGTGAATCTGTACTGCTGTGAGGTATTGCCACAGCAAGATAAGGCCATACTGTCACTTTGATGGATGTACAAATATGATATCCTCTGCCACCGTTATACCAAGGTGCTGAACCAGTTATACAGACCCAGCAGCAAGTGTCTGCAGCTCCCCCTCCAGAATGGCATCAGTTTGCAAGAATATGTAGGCATTTGACCACAATACTGGACACAGCTGCATGCACCTAGTGTTCACCAGGACATCCCTGCGAGCAAATATGTCTACCTGATAGTACTTGAGGACATAAAACATCACAGTGTATAACACTAAACATGTCTGGATATCTCTGCTAACAATTTATTTATTTATTTATTTACATTTGTTGACCGGGAGAGTCTGACTGGATATAGATCCGTTTTCAGCGGAGGCCTGGGGAGAAAAGCTCCACATTAAATATTATTTGCATTATACAGTTAAAAAAAATAGCATTTAAATATAGACATTAGTCCAGTTAAGGACAAAAGACAATAAGAAAACAGATGTAAAACAGCTGTAGAGCATAGTACAATTTTAAAATATGGTGACATATACTAAACATGGTTAAAATGTAGTTGAGATTCATCAGTGAACAATTGATACAAACTGTTTTTGAGGTACATAACAGCCATTAGCAGTTGTTGCTACAAGAAGTTTGTATTATGTGGTAGGTAGCTGGGAACATGAGTAGCCAAGCTTGCTAAGAGTAGGTTGTTGATAGGTGGCCAAGAGAGGTAGTGGGTGGGGGGAGTGAATGGTATTAAAGGGGGGGTTGCAAGGACATATCTGGCAAGTTTTGAAGTGTGATTTTAGTAAGAATTTAAAGTGGGTGCAAGAAGTTGCATCAGTACCATGTAGCAGAAGCAGCACAGACACAATTACCTACAGTAACCCACTATCCATTATCCAGTTTGACCCCATATTGCCAACTGATCTACACATATCCTGCAGAAACAGTTTGCTAGCTGTAGGTGTAGAACACAAAAGTCTGCACTGTAGTACAACCTACCTGGAATTGATCCACACTTTCAATACAGAAGGGAATACTGGGCATGCTCCCACACTTAGAGAAATGAAGGCATATTCAGACAACAAAATACTAAAAGGCTAGGCTTATAAATGCCCTAGGGCAGATAGCCTAGTATGAACCTATGAACCTAAAGGTCATACTGGGCATGCTCACACACAAAATGAAGCCCCTGTCTGGCAACAACAGTGGACCATACATATCTGAGAGTTGCAGATGTTAGTAAATACAATCTTCAGTATGCAACAGTCATGCTATGCACACACCTTGGATAGGAATCCATACATATATCCAAGGACAACACATTACAATATACCAAAAGTACACATACATAGATGTGTGGAAAAGAGTGACAGTAACAAAGAGCCTTCCATCATGAGGCCTGTCCCACCCAGCACACAGCCAATTGGCTACAACCACATGATGTGTAAATGTCACTCACCATAGAAATCAGCCTCTGGAATCCCTTAGCATTATAGACCTGTTGTGCTAGTGCTAAGTGTGAAACATGACTGTACAAGGCAGTAGTCATCTAGCAGTTGTATACACATACCTGTGGAATATAAACTTGTGTGTGCCTGGGTGTGGTGTGTCTACCTCTAGATGAATGGGTTATGGCCCATGCACACACACTGCCCTCCTCATAGCCCTACTATGGAAAGCCTGCTGATGCCAGTCACTGTGAGATACACCTTTGGGGAAAGAATAGCCCAGTAATCTCTGTGGCATGTTTTATAACTGCATAATGCTGTACTGTGATAAACTAGTTAGATAGGAGTTCTAATCCCAGATGTGGCAACTGTGGGTCAATGCCTTCTTTGACTAGTCACACTCACTACAATTCAAATGCCCTACTTTGGCAAGCCTGCTGATGTCATTCACTTTGAAATACACCTTTGGGAAGGGTAACCTGATAATCTGTGTGGTGTGTCCAATAATGACGTAATGCTGTAGTGTGATAAGCTAATTAAGTAGGAGTTCTAATCTCAGACATGGCAACTGTGCATGTGTGTTTGTGTGGGGCACAATGCTTTTTAGGCTAGTCACACTCACTACAATTCAAATGCCCTACTTTGGCAAGTCTGCTGATGTCATTCATTTTGAAATAAACCTGTAGGGAAGGAGTAGCCCAGTAATCCCTGTGGCATGTCTTATAACTGTATAATGCTGTAGTGTGATAAAATAGTTAGGTAGGAGTTCTATTCACAGACATGACAAGTGTGGATGATTGTGTTTTTGTTTGTCTGTGTAGGGAGCAATGCTTTTGAGGCCATTCACAGTCAATACAACCTCCATTGCCCTTCTTTGGCAAGCCTACTGATGCCATACATTTTGAAATACACTTTTGGGGAAAAAGTAGTCCAGTAATCTCTGTGGTGCATCCTATAACAGAATAATGCTGTAGTGTGATATAGCAGATTGATAGGGGTTCTATTCCCTGACATGGCAAGTGTAGATGTTTGTTTGTCTGGAGGCCATTCACAGTCAATATAATCTCCATTGCCCTTTTTTGGAAAGCCTGCTGATGCCATTCCTAGTGAAATACACCTTTGAGGAAGGAGTAGTATAATAATCTCCATTGTGTGTCCTATAGTAGTTTGCTGGGGGCTCTACTCCCTCCAATGGCAAGTGTGGCTGTTTGCTTGTCTGTGTAGGGAGCAATGCTTTTGAGGCCATTCACAGTTAATACAATTGATTGACATTGCCCTTCTTTGTTAAGCCTGCTGATGTCTTTCACATTGAAATACACCTTTGGGGAAAGAGTAATCCAGTCATCTCTGTTGTGCATCCTATAACTGTGTAGTGTAATAGACTAGTTAGGTAGGAATTCTAATGCCAGACAGGACAGGGCAACTGTGTGTGTGTGTGTGTGTGTGTGTGTGTGTGTGTGTGTGTGTGTGTGTGTGTGTGTGTGTGTGTGTGTCTGTCTGTCTGTGTTTGTCATTCGTATCCTGTGTGGAGGTGGCTGTGAGTGTGTAACAATTGACAATTGGACTAATTTTGGAGCGGGTTTTGCAAATATCTTATATGTCGGTCCTATTATATGTCACAATTTCCACCTTACAAGGATAACAGAAAGCAGATGTCAAATAGCAGAGAGGCTGGGGTGCCAATCCATACCCCTACATGTGACATCAAGACCTGCTGAACAAAGTAAGCAACCCTTGTATTATCCAGAGAAAACTTTCAACCCATGTCTCATACACAAACACACCTGCCTAGGCAACAACCGCTTTGTTGTTAGTCCCCTGCATATTGCCCACAGATAGTAACCATGGTGTGATTGCAGTGGACTATAGAGGACATGGCACCTTGTCCCATCACTTCTATAGGCACATAATTGCAGACAGTGCGCCTTCACTATGTTCCCCACTGGATGCCTGCATCAACTGCGGTGTTATCAAATGTGACCCACAAAGGACATACCATGCCTTAAATAATTGCACTGTATGGACAGATGCCACTGACACCAGGGAATACCTGTATCATGCTATCAATGTAGTTGCAGGGTCAACCTGGTATCCATTACCAGTTCCCGCCACATGAGGCCAGGACTGGCACATCTGATGATGATTTGTATACAAAACATGGGCCAGACACCCCAGGTACAGTTCCACATATCACTGAACATGCATGTGGGATGTGTGTACATCCCAGACACCATCCATGTTATGGAAAATAGAACCCATACATGGCAAGCATTCCACAACAATGACCACACACAACAGTAACCAAGGTGACTGAATGATGAATACAATACCCACCTGTGTGGTCCAATCCAGACACTACACCCCTGAGCCACACTGCAGACAATTGTCATGTGGCCTGATGCCAAGGTATACCCTTCATCTAGCCTTGTATAGCCTTCTGGCACAGTCATCCACTACACACCTGCGAAGCAATGCACTCATGCATGTCAATACTGGCACCCTGTGTCTGTGTGTGTAGAGTATGATGCTTTGGACCACCTTCACATCCACTACAACTCCTATTGGCCTACTGAAGCATGCTGTCTGATGTCAGCCACCTTCACATACCCTTTGCCCATATATCATCTGGATAACCCCTGTGTGTGCATTACTGTATTGTGGCAAACTTGCTAGTTAGAAAGTCTATTCCTGACCCTGCCAACTGCGTCAATGTGTGTGAGTCCCGGAGTGTGGCTGTGTTGACATTGACACCTGTCCATGTGTGCAGGCATGTGTACTACACCTACTTTATCGCTACTATATCACTGTTGCAGATGTCAATCACCATCAGATATACCTTTGGACAGCTCCCTAACATGTAAACTATGTGATGCATGCAATAACTGCATAAACACGTGATAACAATACATAGTCAGTCAGGGGTTTGAAACCCCATACTGGTAGGTGTGTGACACAAACATGGTTAGGTTTTACTCTCCCATCCCTCGCTGCCTTACTTTGTCTCTGTCTCTCTCCCTCCCTCTCTGGTGGATGTGGAGAAGTACACCTGCTTTGCTTAGGCAACAGCTTGTGTTTGTAAGTGATGTTCATGATCAGCCGATGGCCTCTGGATGAATTGCAGTCCCCCTCTAGGTGATTGCATGTGGAACAGCTGTGGTAACATTCCCATAGCCAATTACATGGAAACACACTCCAATATCTTATAGGTTCATAGGTTCATACTAGGCTATCTGCCCTAGGGCATTTATAAGCCTAGCCCAGAGTTTTGTGACTTTCGCCACCTCTTTAGTTTGAATGATACTATGCCCATTATTTAGCTGTGCCTCTGTCAAGCAGTGACACTGATGTGATCCCTGGGGTATACCTGCGATCTCCCTTCCATTGGTCAAGATTTTTCTTGAACAAAGCCAGTGAGGTGCTCTGCCTCACATGTACCGGGATTTTGTTCCACAGCATAGGGAGTCTCTGGGTGATGAATCTGTCCCTGCAGCACGTCCTATTTATGACCGTGTCAAGGTTCAAGTCTCGTGCTCTTGTAGATCGGATGGATTTAGATTTTTTGAGGTGAAGCATGTTCATTAATTCCGGGTTGGACATGGCCTTGTATGTCAGGCACAGGTCACCTCTGAGCAGGAGGTAAGCGACTGAGTAGAGCTGGAGCTCCTTCAGTTGGGCAGCATAGGACATATTTTTGAGACCCTTTATCCTTTTGGTGAGGAAGTTTTGGGGCCTTTCCAATTGCTGCAGGTGTCGGGTCAGGTACATTCCAAATGGGGCGTTGTACTCAACCATCGGTCTGATGAGTGATGAGTACAGGGGAATGATGACCTCCCTTGACCTAGATGTGAACCCCTTCATGATCAGGTGGGCAATGTAGAAGGTCTTCCTAACTACTTTGGCAACGTGGGTGTCAAATGAAAGGTTACTGTCAACCTGGGTCCCCAGATCCCTGATGACCTCTTCTGTGCTTAGTGGATTGCCACCTATATGGTAGCTGGGGGTAACCTTGTTTTTCCCAAAGGGTATGACTATGCATTTTTTAGCGTTTAACTTTAGGCCATGGCTTTGGCACCCGTTATCCATTTCTATGAGACCCTTCTGAAGGATATCTGTGTCTGATGTGTTTTCAACTATGGTGCCCAGTTTGCAGTCATCTGCAAACTTTGTCAGCCATAATCCTCCTGTGCTTGCCTGTACTTCTGAAAAGTAGATGCCAAACAAGAGTGGGCCCAGGACCGAGCCCTGTGGGACACCGCTTGTGACAGGCTTGAATCAGACATGCCAGCAACTCTGACCCTGTGGGTTCTGTCACTTAGCCAGTTTGCAACCCATCTTGTGACGTATGGGTTTACATTTAAGCTGGTGAGTTTTTCTATGATGCCCGGGGTATTGTGTCGAATGCCTTTGCCAGGTCAAGGTAGGCTGTGTGGACTGC
>NC_056733.1:1730944574-1730964574 GCF_019279795.1 Protopterus annectens
GTTTTTCTCTAAACAACTTGGGGTTTTCCCTTTACCAGGAAACCATCATTCAAATTAATTATGATTAAATTCCATATTTAAACCAAACTTTAGTTTTATTCAAATTGTAGGGAATAATACTGTCTATTTCTAAAATGTAACTGCAATAGTTACAATTGCCACAGTTGTACATTCTAAATTGGTTCATGATATGCTAGAAGTGGAGAACACATAAATTAGAAAAGGACACTTATTCTAACATGATGCTACCATCATAGGTTCATAGGTTCATAGGTTCATACTAGGCTAGCTGCCCTAGGGCATTTATAAGCCTAGCCAGAGTATGTTTGGCTTTCGCCACCCATTTTAAATTAATTTTGCTATGCCCTTTTTCAAGGTTAGTATACTGTGCCTCTGTCTAACAGTGACACAGAAGTGATACCCGGGGTAAACCTACGATCTCCCATCCACTCATAAAGATTCCTCTTGAAGAGAGTCAATGAGTGACTCTGCCTAACCTGGACTGGGATTTTATTCCAGAGTGAAAGGAGCCTCTGGGTTATGAATCTGTCCCTCCAGCATGTCCTATTTATTTCAGTGCTGAGGTTCAAGTCTCTCGAGCGTGTAGCTCGATGGGATTTGGATTTTGTGAAGTGCAGCATGTCCCTTAATTCCGGGTTGGACATGGCTTTATATATCAGGCACAGGTCACCTCTGAGCAGGCGGTATGCCACTGAGTAGAGCTGGAGTTTCTTTAACCAGGCAGCATATGGCATCTGTTTGAGCCCTTTGATCCTCTTGTTGAGGTACTTTTGGGGTCTTTCCAGTTGCTGCAGGTGTTTGGTAAGGTACATCCCAAAAGGGGCATTGTAAATGATTATAGGCCTGATGAGGGATGAGTAAAGAGGCACGATGACCTCCCCTAATCTAGATGTGAATCCCTTCATGATTTGGTGGGTTATATAAAATGTTTTTCTAACCACTTTGGCCACGTGGTTGTCAAATGAGGGATTGCTATCAACTTGGGTCCCAGGTCTCTAATTACTTATTCTGTACTTAATGGATTACCGCCTATGTGGTAATTTGTGGGCACTTTGTTTTTGCCAAAGGGGATGACTATACACTTTTTGGCGTTTAGCTTGAGGCCATGGCTCTGGCACCAGTTGTCTGTTTCTATGAGGCCCTTTTGGAGGATGCTTGTGTCGGCTGGAGAGTCAATTATGGTGCCCAGTTTGCAGTCATCTGGGAACTTGGTCAGCCACAGTCCTTCTGTGTTGGCCTGTACCTCCGAGAAATATATACCGAACAAGAGAGGTCCCAGGACTGAGCTTTGTGGGATGCCACTTGTAACTGGTTTGGAGTCTGACATGGCTCCAGCAATTCTAACCATGTGGGTTCTGTCCTTGAGCCAGTTTGAAACCCATCTAGTGACATAGGGGTTTATATTTAAGCTGGAGAGCCTATCTATAATGCCCGAGTGAGGTATTGTATCGAAGGCTTTTGTGAGGTCCAGGTAGGCTGTGTGGACCACCTTCCCTTCGTCAATGGCCTTGGTGACTGTTTCAAAGAAGACAACCAGGTTTAAGAGGCAGGATCTTCCCTTAACAAAGCCGAACTGGGTAGGATCCAGTGTCTGTAGGTCCCCAATATCTTTATTTATGAGGTCCATGATGATCCTTTCCATAGCTTTGCAGACCAAGCTAGACAGGCTTATGGAGCAATAGTTTCCAGGGTCCGTTGAGGCACCACCTTTGTGGAGAGGGACCACTGTTGCTGTACGCCACTTTTTGGGTACATATCCTGTAGTAAGGCTGAGATTGAACAGTAGTTTTATGTTTGGGTTTAGCTCTTCTTGGAGTTCATGTAGGACGCAGCCCGGGACACTGTCTGGTCCCATTGATGCTGTGTTTTTTGCTTTGGAGAGGGCGGCTCTTACCTGAGCATCTGAGATGTCAGGGGGGCAGCACTCTGCTGGGATAGATATTTGCCCTTTTGGTGGGGGGGGGGAGTTTGCACTGAACCTGTCAGCTAGGATGTTGGCAATGTCTGTGGGTTTGGTGTATTTTTTGTCATTTTGGACTAATTCTGAGCATATCTGGGAATTCCCACCCAGGTTCCTAACATAACTAAAGAAAGCCTTGTGATTTTCCTTAGTGTCCTGTGCAATTTTTCTCTCAAAGCTGGCCTTAGACGATTTTATGAGTGCCCTTAGTTTTTTGCTAATACTGATCAGAGATGCCTTCCCTTTTTTGGGATTTTGCTCTATCATGTAGTAGCTTCCTCCTTCTATTGTATAGTTTGTTTATGGCTGGGGTCCACCAGACAGGAAGTCTGCCTTTGGAGGATTGGGTCTTGGTTTTATTTGTGATTGCATGATCCATGCATTCCTGAAGGTGTTCATAGAATGCATTTATAAAGGATTCTGCGGTCTGGGCCGTATTTTCCACAGGCCCGGGGGATTTGAAGGATTTCACCTCGGTTTTGAGGAGAGTGAAATTTGCTTTAGAGAAGTTTTTCACTGTGGTTTTCTGGGCAGGGGGTGGGGTTGGGATGTGAATATCCAGTGAGATCAGTTTATGGTCTGATCTTACCAGTGAGGGATACACTTCTGGTCTGGAGCATAGAGTCCCCATGTTGGTGATGATCAGGTCCAGTATGTTTTCCCCTCTTGTGGGAGTGGTAACAAGTTGTTCAATAGCATTTGAGTTTATGAATTCTAGAAACCTTTGGGCTAGGGTGTTGGCGCTAGAGTAATGCTCCCAGTCTATGTTTGGGTAGTTGACGTTGCCCAATATAATGGTGTTTGGAGAGACCTTCATATTTTCCAGTGTTCTCAGGAAGGCCGAGTGGGGTTCCTGGGTTTGGAAGGGTGGTCTGTAGCAGGCTATAAACTGGAAGGCAGTTTTACCCACTGTTAGTTGCACATGGATGGTCTCTGATGCTTCGTGCTTTGCCACTAACCTGGAGGTGTGGGTATTTTTGATGAATATCGATACTCCCCCTCCTTTTGTGGTTTGGTCCAAGTTTTGGGGCCAAAAAGCATGGTATGAGGTATAACCTGGTAGTGCTGGGGTGCTCTCGGGAGCCCTGAACCAGGTTTCTGTTAGTGCACAGATATCGATATTCTCCATGCTAAGGAGAGTTTCAAGTTTGTGCATCTTGAGGTTTAGACTTCTGGCGTTGAGTAGCATTACTCTTAGTTTCTTATCCCTTGTGATACCTATGTAGGTGTGTTTATCTTTTGAGCCTTGCCTAAAAAAGGCACTATGGGGGTAGCAAGAGCCTTTGCCAATATCTGAAAGCCCAGGGGTGACAGGTGCAAGCAGTCCCTAGCGAAGCATCGTGGCTTGTCGAGCATATCATCCCAGGCTGACAGGCATTGGATCCCCTTTGAATGACACCAGTACTTAAGCCAATTGTTGAAATTGATCATCTTGTCTTCATATTGTGGGATCATTCTTGGTGAGGGTAAGATGCTACTCAAGGTCAGGGTCATACCGGCCTGGGCTACATGCTCAGAAAGCTCCTCTATGTCTCTTTTCATGTAGTCCAGGGAGGTACATCTCAGGTCATTCACACCAGCATGGACAATGACTGAGTCATATTTGTACTTGCCTTGGAGTGACCTGAGTGCTTGTGTTATGTGGCGGATCTTAGCGCCCGACAGGCTGCTCACGTGACCTTCTCCTTGTTCAGCCTAGTGAGCGGGACATCAGTGTGCCTGACGATAGAGTCACCTATTACAAGTGTATCAGGTGTGTTGTTTAGCATTAAGGGCTGTGACTGTTCGTCACACTGGCTTTGTGAGATATGTGTTGCACGTGTTTTGTTTTGGGGTAGCAGTTGCTTGGGTGTCTGCTTTGGAGGTCTCTGCTGCTTAGTCAGATCTTTATTTAGAGCCTCCAAGCATGTTTTTGTGTGATTACGTGTTTGGTTTGCAGTTGTGGTAGGTCTATGTGAGACTGGAATTGTAGTGATTGTGGTTTCCTTCTCCTCCTGACTGGTTATGCCAGTACTGAGTTAAGAGAGCTTAGCCTTCAGTTTGGCTATATGGTTGCATCTTTCACATGTGTTGCAATTTGTTGGGAGGAGGAGAGGGTTGTCTGTGTACATGAGGTAGTTCTAACATTGCCTCAAAATTCCCAGATTCACCAGCTGGACCGGAGAGGAGATTGACAACTGACCTTTGGACATGCTAGAATAATATTGGAAATTCCTTTATAATTGAAAACAAGGGCCAATGGGGAGTGAGGGTGTAGTGCTTTTAATTTTTAGTGCTGACTTATATAATTGCTTTAGTGAGCAAGTGCCAGGTAACTTAAGTGCAATGTGTTAAAGGTAACTTAAATGCAAAAATGACAAACAGTAACTTACTTTCAAGTGAAACAAGGAAATAAGTACAGTAAGCAATGCAGATATCACTAGGGATCCACAGAAGCACTGATAAGCCGTGTTTTAGGTGGAATTAGCGTTCCAGGGAAATAACAAGCAAACAAACAACAAGCATACAAACAAAGCTAGATTCAGCAGGCCTGGATCTAGTCTATGCCACAGCAAACAAGGTGTACCAATTTCAGTAAGAAACAGTTCAAATACGCATGCACTATAAACCTTTAACCAGAAATTCCCAGCTCAGAAGGGCAGAGTCCAGCCTCTCCTCCCACTAGAGTGCAGACCACAAACCTTCTTAATGTAAAATAACTGGCCTGAAGCCCAAGTGCATAAACCAGAACTAATACACTTTAGGAATAACAGACACTGAGCTCTCAATCAGCAGTTCCCAACTTAGAAGGATGAAAGCTACCTGTCCTGCCACCACAGTGCATGCCACAAACCTTCCTAATGTAAAACAACTGGTCTGAAGCCCAAGAGCTTAATCCAAAAGACTTAGAATGATAGCTACACTTTAATCAAGTTACTAACAAGCAGTAATAAATACAATTGAATACTTTAAAGAATGCCTGGATTAGTGCTCAAGTTATACAAACAAACCTAGATTCAGTAGGCCTGGATTTAGTCTATGCTACAGCAAACAAGGTGTAGCAATTTCAGTAAGAAGCAGTTCAGATATGCATGCACTATAAGCCTTAAACCAGAAATTCCCAGCTCAGAAGGGCAGAGTCCAGCCTCTCCTCCCACAAGAGTGCAGACCACGAACCCTCTTAACGTAAAATAACTGGCCTGAAAGCCCAAGTGCTTAAACCAGAATTAATACACTTTAGGAATAACAGACACTGAGCTCTCAATCAGCAGTTCCCAACTTAGAAGGATGTAAGCTACCTGTTCTGCCACTACAGTGCAGACCACAAATCTTCTCAGTGTAAAACAACTCGTCTGAAGCCCAAGTGTTGAAACTAAAAGGCTTAGAATGAGTTACACCAAGCAGTAATAAATACAATTGAGTACTTTTAAGATGATGCAAAAGCAAAATAAAGTAGAAAGAAACACAAGTACAGTAAAAGCAGATGACATTTTTTTTTTCAGAAAAGTAGCAAAAGCAGTAGTAAATACAATTTTCATGCAGTGCAAGCTGGCACACTTGAATATGTAGCAATATTAGTCCACACACAGTTTGAAAAAATGTAATTAAATTAAAAAGGACTAAAAGCAAGTGGAGAAAGGGTTAATTAGGTAGAATGCGGTAAAGAGATGGGCCTGGGGGAGTGTCTTAGATCAAATCTACAGTGGGGCGGGCACTGAAAAAGCCACCAAATTTAAACTACAACCAAGAACTAGGCGGGGGGGGTGGTGGTGAAAAACAGTTTCAACACAGATGTGAGGAATGTGCAAATTATAAAGCCAAAAAATATATACTGTTCTCTCTCTCTCTCTCTCTCTATATATATATATATATATATATATATATATATATATATATATATATACAACAGATATCTAAGCAAACAATTTAGCTCTATAATACAGAACAATGCAGAAAAATATACTCAGCTCTATATATTTGCAGATAGTTCTGTAAGGCTGTCTCTCAAACTAAGGTTCCAGTTTGAATGCAGATTGTTAACAACTGTAATGGTATTGCTTTTGTGGCAGAGATGGCTGTATTGCTGGTATGTGAAATACAGGATCTACTAACATCAGTGCCTGAAACACTAGAGACTTCTCACTTTTGTTTTTCTAGTCTCAGGTAGAAAGCCTGAATAAAATATAAATGAGCACTAGTATACAGGAATTGGCCATGAGTAGAATGGCTTTTTATTCATGTATAGTGGCCTTACACCAGTGATCTGCATTGTATTATTTTTTTCTTCCTGTTCAAAGTATGATGTGGCTGTGGACATATATTTGCACTGTAGAGTGCACACTGTATAGCTTCCTCAAATACCTTAGAGTGATTCATTCAGAGGGCACATGGTATCCAACTGGTGTGACCAAATTATTCTGTAGAACCTAATTCATGCTAAATCTGTCATTCTGATGTTAGACACAAAGTGCTGCTCTATATGTTTATATTAATGCACTCCCAAACAACTACTGTAACACTAAAATGTAGAATACACAGTGTGGCTCAGCTATGTATCTTCATAATATTGTAATCCTCTCTTAAGTACAGTTTATTTTTTCACTCAAACCACCTGCTCCTTACCAGAATTTCCTCTCAGTGAAGCCACCAGTCACCCCACCCCAGCATTCCTCTATGTAGGGCTGAGAATGATAGCTCTCACTAAGATCATATTGTATGCGGTGATCTGTGCTTGCTCTAGCTGTTATTCTATGATGATAGCCAGGGAGCAGCCATTGGAACTGTATAAGGTTAGTATTTCTGGCTTCTATAAGATATATTCACTTTCTGGATCTGTAAACAAAATGTTCTTATCAAGAACACTCCACTTGGAGTGTTGCACATGGATGGATGTGTGAGAAGCATCGTGTCTCTCAACCATCTTTCTCTTGATATGTGACAAGTAAGTACAGTTTTTCATTCCTACTCTCCCTGTCTGTTGAACAGCCCATCTAGCACTTAGATTTCAAATCCCATCTACACATGTATTGAAACCATTAACTGCATTCATAAAAATCTGAAAATGTAATTTAAGGCATCCCCAGCAAGGGGGAGACTACAGCCCACAGAGTACAAAAACACTGAATCAGTTTTATTAACTAAGAAGAAAAAGGGGGCTAAGAATTATGCATTCTTCAAGAATGAGGATACAATAAATAAAAGTAACAGACCAAAACAGAACATTGCTCTAGAAGCATAACAAAGTTGTATTTTATATCTAATGCCAGAGGGCAGAGACTAGGGCGTGTAACAGTGATGAGAATAATTAGTAATTCGTGTAGGTCTGCTACTGAGTGTATCAATCCAAGAAATGTAATTAGGAAATCTAGAAAATGATCTCAGATCTGACAAACAAGTACATTGCAAAGAATTTGCCTAATCCCTCTTTACTGAAGCAAGAGATTCAACTTTAGCAGAATAGTATGCCATTTACATTTTAGTTCCTCAACAATGCAAGCTGCTCTCTTGCAGTCTTCAGCAAAGGAAAGAAGTTATGTTTTGTTTTCATCTATTCTCACTGGAACTACTAAAATTAACTTGTCTCTCATGTAGCATTACAGCCTCTGTACCCAAATTTTAAATGTGGTTACATAAATATGTTTGTGGTCTTCTATTTCATATCCATTTAAGGCATCTTCTACTCTGAAGATGAGCAATTGGAGAAACACCATTACTGGCTGAGCATTTAACTGCATTTTAGCTCATAGATTTAATACACTCACCCTACAAATTCCAAAATGCAACAGAAGTAATAGATTTTACTGTAAAATTACATCTAATTCAGATTTATTTAATTAACAGATATTTTTGTATCAAACCATAAGCAGTAGGTTAGGCATTAGGACTGAATGTCAGAACCTAGGTAAAAATATTGGGTAATATTCAAAGTCATTACATGAATGTACAAAGGCAGTCTGCACTGTTCACTCACTTGTTCAGCAAAGGGGCAAATCACAGCGGATATTTATGCTAACACATGTTGGCTGTGATTAAAAAAAAGTGCAAAATGATGTAAATCCACATATGATATTAAGTCATTCTCTGACCTGGTTTCAATTCATAGTCATAATTTGACTTGTTTCCATGACATTAGTTTTTTTATCTAATATCCAATCTACGATGATGCTTTTCCTTACTGCTAGCTTTGTTATTTCCAGGTGTGAGCTGCTTATCTTGGCCGAGCCAAAACTGATTACACCCAGAGGTGTTCGCTAACCAATTAGGCAGGCTTAGCAAAATTTTGATAACCAGGAGATACTTCACAGATTTAGGGCTGACAGAGATATTGAAAGGGTCCAAGTAAGTATGTATAATCCGCACAGGGGTAGTGGTAGGATGCATGGTCTCCCTACCTTTTTGGATACTAAGGTATGTATAGCCCTCACTATACTTACCGTGGAAACCTTCCAGGAGATATACTAGGGATAGGTTGGATATCTCACAGGGTTTTGCCTGAAGAATACTTTGTGTGGATCAGTACATCTATTTAACCAGTGTCACAGCAGGACCAAGCTCAGACTTTAAGTGCCTTTTATGTAGTGGCAAGTTTTCCTGAGGAGATCAGTGCAATAGATTGCATCCATACTGCGATTAGGGCCCCATCTGGTCTACAGGAGGAGTGATACCCACTAGTAAGGGCTACTATACAGTCTATTAACTACCAATTAGTGTGTGTGTGATGCATGGAGCTGCATAACCAACGTCTCTGGCCAGCATTCTGACACTGCACATGATTTCCAAATCTGCCACACTAGTTCACTCTACTGCCTTGTTAAGTGAAACACACACACACACACACACACACACACACACACACACACACACACACACACACACACACACACACACACACACACACACACACACACACACATGTATATATATATATATATATATATATATATATACATACATATACACATAAACACACACACACACACACACACACACACACACACACGTATATATATATATATATATATATATATATATATATATATATATATGTATAGGTTCATAGGCTGGTACTAGGCAATCAGGTTCAGGAGACAAGATCGGCCCTTCACGAACCCAAACTGGGTGGGGTCCATGTTTGAAGGATGCCAATGTCTTTGTTTATAAGTTCCATTATAATGCATTCCATGCCCTTGCAGATCAGGCTCGTCAGACTGATGGGATGGTAGTTCCTGGGATCCAAGGTGGATCCCCGCTTGTGGAGTGGGATAACTGTAGCTGTGCGTAACTCGGTGGGCATGAAGCCTGAGATGGGGCTATGATTAAACATGACACTTAGGTGAGGCGCCAGTTCATTTTGTAGTTCATGTAGTACACAGCCCGGGATGTCATCTGGTCCCATGGATGCTGTATTCTTAGCTTTGGAGAGTGCGTTTTCTAGCTGTGTGGTGGTTATTACCGGAATTTGGCAATCTTTTGGTATTCAGATTGGCTCTTTAGGGGGTAAGAAGAGGGCGAAGTTTGCACTGAATTGATCTGCCAGGATATTGGCAATATCAATGGGATCAGTATATTTAATGCCAGTCTGTTCTAGCTCAGAGCAGATCTGAGCACTGCCATTTAGATTCTTGACATAACTATAGAATTCCTTGTGGCTGTCTTTGGAATCTTTGGCAATTTTATTTTCGTAACTAGCTTTGGAGGATTTTATGATGGATCTCAGCTTCTTACTGAGGCTGGTGAGGGAGTTTTTTGCATCCTGGGATTTTCCTCTTTTCTGCAACAGTTTCTTCCTTCTGTTGTATAGTTGGTTTATGGAAGGGGACCACCAGATTGTCTTCCTTTTTTTGGAAGAGAGCACCTTGGTTCTATTGGGGATGGCACGATTCATGCATGAGTGGATATGCTCGTACAGTGCCTTAGTGTAGGATTCAGCAGTTGAACTTTCAGTTCCTGTCTGCATGGGTGCTATGAAGTCTGTCACTTCTGACCTAAGTAGCATGAAGTTAAATTTGGAGAAGTTTTTTACAGAGGTTTCCTTACTGGGGGTTGGGGGTGTGATGTGGATGTCAACAGTGTTTTGCTTATGGTCAGACCTGACCAATGAGGGTGACCACTGGTGTGGAGCATCTATCTCCCATGTTGGTAATGACCAGGTGGTTGGAGCTCTTGGTGGGACAATGGATTAGCTGCTCCAGGGCATTGGAATTTATGAATTCCAAGAACCATTGGGAAAAAGTGTTGGTACCCAAGTAGTTTTCCCAGTTAATGGCAGAGTAGTTGAAATCACCCAGGATTAGGGTGTTTGCTTGTATCTTAATATTTTCCAGTATGTTTAGAAAGATGTAGTGAGAATCTTGGGGCATGGTGGGAGATCTGTAGCAAGCTACAATTTGGATAGCAGTCTTACCTAGTGTTATTTGCACCTGGAGAATTTCAGATGCATTGTGTTGGACAACTAGCCTGGAGGTGTGAATATCCTTGGTGAATATGGACACTCCTCCACCTTTAGTGTTTCGGTCTTGGTTTGGTGGCAGAAAAGTGTGGTAAGAGTTGTAGCCTGGTATTGCAGGGGTGCTCTCCTGGGTCTTGAACCAGGTCTCAGTTACTGCACAGATATCAATGTTCTACATTTTTAGGAGTGCCTCGAGAGAGTGTATTTTGAAGTTTAGACTTCTAGCATTGAGTAGCATTACCTTCAGATTTTGCATGCTTGTATCTGTTATAGTGGTGGTTTTGTCCTTTGAACCTTGTCTAAAAATGGCACTATAGGGGTGGCAAGAGCTTTAGCCAGTAACCTGAATCCCAGGGGTGACAGGTGCAGACCATCTCTGGCATAGCATTGTGGTTTGTCGATCATGTCATCACAGGCAGACAGATACTGGATCCCCTTTAATAACACCAGAAGCTTAGGCAATTATTGAAGTCAGTCATTTTGTCCTTATACTGTGGTATCATTCTGGGTGAAGGCAAGATGCTACACAGGGCTAGGGTCATACCTGCCTGGGCCACATGATCCCAGAGCTCTTCCATGTCTTTTTCATGTAGTCTAGGGAAATACATCTCAAGTCATTCACTCCAACATGGACAATGACAGAGTCGTATTTGTACTTGTTGTGGAGTGACTTGAGTGCATGTGTTATGTGGTGGATCCTGTCACCTGACAGGCAGCTGACTGTAATTTTCTCCTTGCTCACCCTGTGAAGTGGGACATCAGTGTGCCTGACTATAGATTCACCTATGACTAAAGTGTTGGGTACATTGTCTTGCCTTAGGGGCTGTTGTTGGGTGGCACACTGGTGTTGTGAGCTATGTGTCACTTTGGTTGTGACTGGTGTTTGCATTTCAGCTTCAGAGGTCCTTGTTCCTTGGGCAGGTTAATGTTAAGGGCCTCTGCATATGTGGGTGTAGTGTTGCTATGTATGGGTGGATGTTGATGGTGTGAGTTTTGAAGGGCTATGTGCTGCTTGAGGTGTAGTGCAGGTGTTAACCTTGTCCTCTTGACTGTCTAGCACAATCTTGGCTGGAGAGAGCTTTACTTCCAGTTTGGCTATGTAAGTGCATCTCTCACAGGTTGTGTTGTTAGGTGGTAGGAGTAGAGGGTTGACTGTGCACATGAGACAGTCGCTGCATTGCACAGTATGCCCAGATTCACCAGGTGGACAGAAGAAATCACCGAAAGCTAACCCTTGGACATGCCTGTTTAGGTGCTTTTTTTGTAAAGTACAAGAGCTGTTTTCCCTTACCATTGCAAGGTACTTTGCAATTATAGGCTGTTTAGTGCCTACGATTAATTTCTCCTTATTAACAAGGAGAGTTCAGTGCTTGTATTAGTTTAAGGCTTCCTAGTGCTTTCCAGCAGGTTCTAGAGCAAGTGCTAGTCACAGAGGTTCAGATTTTAGTGCTATTACTGAGAAACCAGCTAGTTCTAAGGGAAACATTGAAGAGCAGACTTTCTGGTACCTGGAATAGTTTAACAGTAGCCCCGCTGTGCTGCATGATGCAAAAAATGTGCAAATACACACGTTTTTAAGACAGAAAGTTGAAAGACATAGAAATCAGCCCAAAATGGCTAATAAAATTACAATTTCAGAGCTGGAAACTACTCATCTAGTGATAGGTAGGCAGTACAATGCTCACCACTCCCACTGGTAAGCAGTTGGGCTTCTGTCTACCACAGCAAGGTCTGGATAGCTCTGAACACAGAAAATAAAGTCCCAAAACTAGTAAAACCTGGGATCTGGACTATACTAGCTAGGAAATGTGGGAAACAAGCAATCAAGATATTTTTTTGTTTTTCCTGGGTTTTGTTTTTTGGTTAAAACAGGCTAAACAATGCAATAATACAGTAAATAAACACAGAAAAGGCTAACACACTTGATTGTGCAGGCCTAAACAGTAAATGCAATTAAAACTCTACAAAATTAGCAATTTAAAACTTTTTGAATGAAGCAAAGCAAATGCACAACTGAAAAACAATTTAAGAGGCAGTAATACAGTAGAATACGTAGCTAGACTGCATATACAGAAAAGTCTATATATACAGAAAAGCAGCTAAAACACACTAAAACAATTCAGATGTAGTGCAACCTAGAGCACTTGAGTTGTAGCAATATTAAGGCAAATACAGCGTTAATAAATGCACTAAAATATATTCTATATTTCCAAAATGTTTATAAGCACCATCAAAATACAAGGAGAGTCAAGTTATTTTTTTGTAAGAACGGGAGAAAGGAGGAACAAAAGAAAAGAAACCAAGTGGGTTGGCCTTCTCAGATATTCTGTCTGTATTAGGTAGAATGAGCTAATGACACTATTCAGGGAGGAGTGTCCCAGATCAAATTTACAGTAGGGGCGAACAACTACAAAGCCACCAAATATACAGTACTAAACTAGTAGCCTACACTCTTTTAGACAGTAAACACTACAAACAATTCAGTATACATTGACAAATTTACAATGCTAGTCTATGGCTTTGAAAGCTTTTAGTATTGTAATCTGCATGAAATGATCCAACCACTTACATTTTCATGTAGTATTTTGAATATACTTCAGGATTAATTTCAGCTATTTTATGTTTTTGCTGGAAGTGGGAGTCTTTTTTAAACATCTTTGCATTTACTTATTCAACAATTGCAATTATTGAATTAGCATATAGGTGAGGAGGTGCCGTTCATAAATAATTACATTAGTATGAAATTTGGTACTATGTATACCATCAATTATCTTATAACTGACAGCTCAGTGCAAGACTCTCGCTACTGCAAGCTACATGCAGACAAAGCAATATTTATAACATATTAGAGCACACAGCTTTGTATCTGACAAATTGAGAATGCAAAATACTGTTATATTTTCTTTAGCTGATGGTATTGTAAGTAGTACAATTAAAAAATTGTAGCAACACATTAATAACTGTCTTATTACATTTTCAAAGTTTTTGTGTAATGTATATTCATTTGCATGAAAATCATTACAGCAATGAAGAAGCTATAAAGGTACAACTTGCCAAACCTATTATTACATTTGAAGTAGTTTCCTTAGAAATTCCCATATAAATTAATCTTTTAATGTATAGGCATTATTATTCAGGCACCTAAGATCCAGCACAGGATGAGAACTGAAAAGAATACTGAGTTAACAATGAAAGATACACTGTAACATTTTTCTGCACACAAAGGTATGTTACATGGAAGAAAGAGAAAAAATGGAGAAATGGGGAGGAATTCTCACAACTAACTATAGCTCTTACAACAGACCATACTAAGAACATGAATAAAGTAATTTGTTAAGAATTATGCAACCTTAAAAAAACAGTGGTTATATGATGCAAAATAAACAGACCATCCTGGGGATTTAATAAAATCTCTGTAGGCATAGTGTAAGGCCTACACGGAAGGTACCGTGTAAAGTGCATAATAATGAAGGCATGTTACTGAGGGACAGCCATGTAACATAGTTATGGAATCAGTGTAGGGAGTATGTTACTGTGTCCAGAGATGAGTAACACACCCCCTGCACTGTCAAAGCATCAGATATCACTGTAGGCAATTGAAAACAGTGAAATTAAATGATTTTATTTTTTTGTGTGTGTTTGCTTGGCACTGTGCACAGCAGTGGACATGTACCAGCCATCTAAAAATAGAAACCAGATATATTTAATTATAAATGGAAAGATCAAGTTTAAACACAGCTGAATGGGTTTGCTTGGCACGTCAAAGTGGTCAGCGGTGTTTAAATGTAGTGGAGAGTTACATTTAAAAGTATAGCAGCAATCTAAATGTCAATTTAGCCAAATGGTTAGAGTGACAGACTTATGTGCAGTAGGTTCAGAGTTTGAATACATAAGCATGTTATTTTGCAATACACATTTATGTGATTTATTCCAATGTCTGCATAAATATTTTGTTTAATTACACAATTAGGTTATTAAATATATTTTGCAACTGTACATATATGAGAAGCTCTATTAAATCTCTGGTTGACTTTTGTATGAAGACACAGATTATTAAGCATTTTTGTTGCAAATACACATATTATGACAAGCATTATTAAACTCTTGAATATTCTCTGTAGCGACAGACATGTTATTAGGCATTTATGTTACCAATACACAACATGGAAATTATATATAATACCCACCTGGCTGTTCCCAGCTAAGCTCTGCTAAGTACAGCTTAGCCTTGCCAAGCACTGCTTAAACCAGGAATGTTTTAGCAGTGCTTGGCTGGTTTGTGGACTGCTAAGCAGTGTGACGCTTTGCTAAGCAATGCTCATTTAAGCACTGCTCAGCCCCACTAAGCTGGTTTGTGTACTGCTAAGCATTGCTCAGCATAGCCAGTTTAAGCACTGATCAGCTGAGCTCAGTGGGTTTGCACAGTGCTAAGTGAAGCACTGCATTTTAAAAATGGCCCAGTGGTGGTAAAGGGCGGGAAAACAGCCTTATTTAAGTGCAACAGGTGGGAATACAGCCATAATCTGTTGGAGTTTGGTCTTGGCAGAAATTATGGCAGGAGTTGGAGAGGGTGCATGCTTCTGCATGCAGCATTGGGACATTTTGGAGTCCAGGGTGATGGTTGGTCTCCTTGTAAAAGACCATGATGTCCAGCTGCTGCAGGGCCAGTTCTAGGGATCAGAGTACAAGGCAGAGGCCTGGGACTGGCTGGCATGTGATCTCACCAGTGCAACTAGTATCCCCTGCACAGGTGAGCAGGTGCATCATCATTATAATGACCTCAAGCATCGGAAGTGGGATCTCTCGGCCACCTAGGTCCAAGATGCTTGGGATGGGAATGCCCCATGAGTCTGTAAGTACTGTTTGCATTGTTTTACCAATACAAAATCTGAATGTGTGATAGACAGGTATGAATAACAGTGTGTTTCTCTCCCCAGGGCTGACGAGGAGAGAGCTCACAACCTAGAGGCCCATGCAGGGTGCCCGGCCAGGTTGCACTGTGAGTGTGGTGAGTACAGATGCATCTCAGTCATATAAACAAGAAAGAGTAAATTACTAACTGCCACTAGGTATATTCAGTTTTGATTGTGCTTCAATGAATGTGGTCATAGACCTGGAGTGAAATAAGTGAGTAATGCCAGGTACAGTTCAATAAAGATGAAAAGATGAAACCTGAAAATGTTAAAGAAATAAAAAGTTTCTAGTGCAGTAATAATGTTAAGAAAAATAAAGTTTCTACTCCATTAATAATGTTAAGGAAATAAAGCTTCTATTGCATTAGTAATGTTAAGGGAATAAAGTTTGAACTGCATTAATAACATGAAAGAAATAAAGGTGTCTACTGCATTAATAATGTTAAGCGAATAAAGTTTCAACTTCATTAATACTGTGAAGGAAATAAATGTTTCTACTCCATTAAGTGTGGAATTACAGCTGTATTGCAACACCTGTATTATTTGAACTGTTCTTGAATAAAGACCTTGAATAAAGACTGGAAATATATAGTGATGTGTTCCCCTATTCTTGTCTTTCAGAAAGGATGTATAGACAGAGGCACCTGCCATTTACAGCTGCGGAAAATGATGTAATCCTGGATGTCCTACAACTGCATTATGTCATTCTGCTCTCCAGGACTCACAACAATTGTATGCAATGTTCTGCAATGAACAGTGAACCTCTTAGGGCTACAGGACAGAAGCTATAAGCAAGTCCATCACAGAGAGATGGACACTGTAAATGCTGCATGGCAAAGGGCCGCTGCTGTGGCCAGGGACTGTGCTGGCACTGGTGGAGGGCCTGCAGTAGCAGAACCACTCTCAGCCACAGAGGCTATTCCCTGTAAACCTGGGACCAACCACCAGCTCCCAAGCATCCATCACCCCATACATCATGGAGGTGGGTGCCACAGCCTCCACAGTAGAGGAGTGTCTAGGTAAGCCTTCGGTGTGCATCACTGTAACACTGTATTAGCCATTGTGGCATCCTCTATGTATCACTACATGGATGTCAGGTCAGTCTGCACTGGGGGGTTGTTTGTAATGCACACATGTGCACACATACTCAAAATGCCAGCCACATATGCAGTATCACAGTACCTACTGTACATGTAAATATATGCACATATTATCCTGTAACAGTGCCACATTTGTTACGGCAGTGTACTTGAGACTGTGATAGAGACACCAAACCTGTACACAGCCAAATAAATAATGATGTATGGATGTGAGGCCTGGGATAGCAGGTATAACTGTCAACTGCACAGACTGTTGCAGAATCTCCACAGTTGTGCTGCTTACTTTTGGCACAGTTGTCACAAAACCTTTTCTGTGCACTAAAGTACTGAGACGTCAGTGCAGAGTGAGGTTAGACAATCATGACAGACAGCTCAGTGTCACACATCATATCCATTCAAACACACATGCTAATGCGACTCCTGTGTAACAGACTGTATGTATGCACAAATACACCTGATGTAATTTTGCCTCAGTAGCTCAGTCTGTTACATAGCTAGTATGCTCTATATTTTGCCACCAACAGTCCTGGGTTCAAATCCAGTGTGTTGCACTTCAATTGCATGCTTGTGAATACAACAAATAATGACTGAGTCCTGCAGTTTTAAACAAAACTGGTTGCTGCTACTGCATGCACTGCTACCCATCTTAGCACATCAATGGCCTGTAGATAGGGATACATTGCACAAGTATGTCTAGGCTACCTATATGTCGCCTAACACTTTCTGACTGGCACTGTTACATAACATATGTACCTTAAGTACATGCCTCACCTGGACTATTATGGGTACCCTCACCCTGGGTCTGCTGTAATGACAGAGCTGGCACTGCTCCCTCACTGACACATACAGCTTGCTGTCCTCCAGTGTGTTCATGCTCCCCAGTATGAGTCCTGGGAAAAAAGCAGCAACTGCAGCCTGCAGCATAACCAGCAGTATGTTCAGCTACCTGCCACAGACCTACTATACCTCACAACCCGTTAGAACATGTGCTAGACACTACACCCATATATGAAGGGGTGGGGGATAGAAGTCAAGTGACAAGGATGTGTGTCATAGTCTGCCCCTACAAACATACACAACTGACAGACCAGCATCTACTGCAGCAGCATGCATATTCTAATGTGTACGATGTATGACACTTACATCTGTCTTCCCCCTTACTGATCTCAAGCCACATTGTTTAACATTGAACTGCCACATAATCAGAAAGCCATTTGACAATGGCCAAACATAACATGCAAAACTGTGGACATACCACATAAATCCCAACAGTGGACAGTATTTGTACCTAGCCTCTGTGATGCTGTAGTCTGCACACCTCAGTAAGGTTCATCTCAAAGACTAGGAAAGGGGCAAAGGCCTACATGAAGGCCTTCAATTATTGCACTGTTGTGCCATGTCATTGGCTAATGAAAGTACAACCCAGCTGTTCTGGATGCAATTAACAAGTCTGAGCCACTGATTGGTTCACAGGCAATCACCTGTTCATGAGCATTACCTACAAAAGGCAAGCAGCTGCCTATGTAAACAGGTCTGTACCTTGCTTTACCAAGTCAGACTGCAATTTCTGAATCAGTTTTTTTTCAGGAATGTTTGCACAAAAGGATTACAGCACTCTACCAGGTATGAAGTCCACATCTAATGGGATGCAGATGGGAGGATGCAGTTATGGGGAATAGGCATTACCAAAGTAGGCTTCTAGTACATCTCTGTGAATGACAAGTTGCTGTTAGTCTGCTGTCCAAAAGCTACAGCCATGCCTTTCAACTCTGCCTGCTGTGACTTAGATTGCAGCTGTGGCCCTCTCACTCCCTCCTACAACAGTCGGCTCCTGTACAAGTGCTACTGGATTGTGTGTTAGACATAGTGACAGTGAGTAATGGTGGACACAGATGGCATATCACATGATGTACTGTCATTCAGCTCTTCTCAGTCCCTGACTGTCCATGATGTACTCTGGCTGGATCACTGTGTTGTCGACATTCATATCTCACTTCTTGACAGCTATGGCTACCATACCTGGCAACCTTGTACAGCAGGACTGCAGGTCATAGCCATTAGTAGTGGGGGACACAAGGCCAACCTCATTGACAGAGTGTACATAATGTTCATACAATGTAAAGGTATGAACACAGTAATAGATATTAATGTAGCATAAATTGTTTTTTGAGGGTTCTGGCATGTGACAGCCAAATTCTCCACAGTCTAAGAACAACCAACAATTATTGTCCAACTGTTTCTCATACATCCACATATTTCTGGCAAATAGATCACCTATATCAGGCATACATGCACCTTCTGCATATATCTGTGTACTGGTGAAGTAGGACACCTACAGGGAAGATACCCTACAGCACATTTGCATTGTTGTCCATCATTGTGACACATGGCTGTTGCTGGACTATCCCCATATACTCGTAATAACACACACCTATTTGTCAAACAGTGGCTGTCTGACATGGTCGTGGAATGTCGGCCATAGGGAACATAACAAAGTAGCTGGCATTAATGGAAGAGTAGACATTCAGCACACTCCATCATGTCAAACAGGGACATAACTGGTATTGCTACTATGTTGCTGATAGCCACATATGGACTGTGGTGATAGATGGCTGAGTATGATGTGGGAGGTGGTAGTGGATAGTGCAGGCCAATGTGGATGTGCAGGGTATGTACGTAGCAGAGAGCAATGCATGTGGTCCTGTGATGTGTTCCATATTCTTGTCTTTCAGAAAGGATGTATATATGGTGGCACCCACTATTTACAGCTGTGGAATATGATGTGATCCTGGATGGCCTATGACTGCATCATGTCATTCTGCTCTCCAGAACTCACCACAATCATGAGCAATGTTCTGCAATGTGAGCTGACCTTGTCACAACAGTTAACTGTGTAGGGATACAGGACAGAAGCTATAAGCAGGTCTGTCACAGAGTGACGGACATGATAAATTCTGCATGGAAAAGGGCCGCTGCTGTGGCCAAGGACCATGATGCCACTGATGGGGGCCTGCAGCAGAGGAACCACTCTTGATCACAGAGGAATTCCTGGTGAACCTGGGATTGACCACCAGCTCCCAAGCATCCATCACCCCATACATCATGGAGGTGGGTGCCACAGCCTTCACAGCAGAAGAGTGTCCAGGTAAGCCTCCTGTGTGCATTATTGTAATACTGTATCAGTCATTGTGGCAGCCTCTCTATACAAGTACATGGATGTCAGGTCAATCTGCATTGGGGGGGTTGTTTGTAATGCACACCTGTGCACACATACTTACAATGTCAGCAATGTAGGCAGTATCACAGTACCTACTGTACATGTAGCTATATGCAAATATTATCCAACAATGCCACATTTGTTATTGCTGACAATACCTCTCCCTTGCCTCTCTATAGGTATGTAAGTTGTGGCCAACATCCTGTACCCGGTGAGTGTGATAATGATTTTGTATGGCTCATATATATCCAAACAATGTTAAGGGCTGCCATGTTGCTGTATATACAAATGATATGCTTAGCCAGAGTACACTACCTGTATGTTCAGTCTTGGAGGCTTAACTGCAGTGCATTGTATCAGT